>NC_056750.1:650008114-650012360 GCF_019279795.1 Protopterus annectens
CTCAAAATGCCTTGACTATATTCTTGTAATAAACATACATTTAAAAATAAATGCAGTACTCCTTACCAAGGGAATCTATATAAATGTAGTCCAAATCGCAGCTTCCTCAATGAATGGTGACATATAGGTTCATAGATTAGTACTAGGCTAACTGCCCTTGCAAGCCATTTTAAGCCTAGCCAATTATTCCTTGTGAGACTCAAACCCTGCACCTTGGGTTTATAAGGCAAACACCTTAACCATTAGGCCACCCTCCCAACCTATAATATAAGAAAACTTCGCTTGCCAGCCAACAAAGAACAGCACACATAAACATTGATTCAAGCAGTGGCACAAAAACATGAAAGTAAGCATTTCCATTTGTGCAAGACCCCTATGCACCCCTATGTGCAGGATTGGCTCCTACACCTCTGCCCCCCACTACTTATATATACCAACTCAAAGATAACATAAGCATGAAGAATGAAAAACAGCTGGTGCAATGTAATACCAGCTGTTCCTTCCACTTTGTGTTTCTGCAGTTTCTAATACACGGATTTGTTTGACCATTTACAATATACAGACATATAACAAAGTGACTGTTACTCTCACCAGCAGTCCTTAATGAATGTTACCTTCACTGAGTGGGACTCAGTCACTGAAGATTTGTTGATTAGTCACACCATGATAATATGTTTTGTTTCTTTGAATATATCATTGTTTTCTCATCAGACAAGTTCAATTTCCTCTATCCTCAAGTTTTGTCTACCATGAAAATACTGCAGAATCTTTGATGCTGGAATGACTATTGACTTACTCTATCCATTTCCCTCCTATGCCTTTAATTGTCTCTCTCAGCACAAGTTATTGTATAATACCATTTGTAAAATGTATACTACTATTTGTAATATATTACTATGATTTGTAATATATTACTATCATTTATAATATGTATACTACCATTTGTAATATATTACTACCATTTGTAATATGTATATTACCATTGGTAATATATTACTATCATTTGTAATAAACTACCATTTGTAATATATTACTGCCATTTGTAATATGTATACTACCATTTGTAATATATTGCTACCATTTGTAATATATGAACATATGAAGCCATACACAGAGCCAAGATGAATGACCGAAGAGATGTAAAACATGATGTATATGCAACAAAAAATAGTAGTGGACTGCCAAAGGAATAATGTCACATGACATATCAATCTAAATTCTGGTAACTCCTTTTAAAGTCCCAGCTGCCATATAATCTATATTTGCTTCTCATATACCCAAATACATGATAGCATTTAAGCATTCATTAGGCTAAGTCCTTAGTCATATTCCTACACCTAGTTCTTTCGTTTTTTTCTCTTGACTGTATCTGTGTGGGTCTGTGTCAGATGTTTTTCTGAAGTTCAGGTATAACCTGTCTTTTGTGGTACCCCTGTTGAATTCTACTTTAGCACATAATACAGTTTGTAGATATATAACTGGCAGCTTCTCATCAGTAGGAATCTGTGTGAGTATCTGTACTTTGTAGCTGTATCATTTTGGAAAGTAAATTACCTTTACTACATCATTTTGGCAGGAATATTCTTTCACAGATTGTTAGGTTAACAAGTCTGTATTTCTCAGTAATACTCTGTTCTCCTGTCCTTAAAAAGGGGACTGCTTTTACTTTGTCCCAACCCAGCATTCACATCATCTGTCACCCACAAGTGACATTTTGCTGTCTTTGTTTTCAAACATGCTGCTCACTTACTTCCCTCATGTGCTGTGTTTTGTCATCTTCGCAGACATTTCAGTTGTCACTCTCCTATACATACATCAGCCTTTCACCTCCACCTTGCCCTTCTCTTACTGTCCTTTTTAATGGATCTTACACTGGCACTAGTCTATGGCTCACAGTCTTCCAATACCAATCTGCCTGTTTAACCTATATGACAGCTTCAGCCCACACATTTAGCTACATTTACTTTTTCAGTACATAGTAACTAAACATCGCTGTTCTCTTTGTCAGAAATGTGGGTACCTCGAGCACTATGTGTAATATGTTTGCACCTAATTCTATTACCTGAGCACTTATAACAAGCCTTGGTGTCTGTATCATCACCTCCACTCTACCGTCATATTGTGTGGGATGCAGATGTCCTACTTATCTTTGAGTGTTGTGGGCCCTTCTGCTCTACAAAAGACCTATTTCCTGATATACAGCTGTTCTTATCTGGTTATCTCCAGTCCCCCCTTGTCCAAATGTGTTTTTCCACAGTGATAAGAATTCTGCAGATCCAGTGCACATTCATTGGAACAGTTATCGTGATTCCTCGTTTACTGCTGTTTAGGAGCCTACTTAAATCCAAGGAAGAATTTCTTATATTTTAGCTTTCTTTTTGTGAATGCATGTCACTTTTATTACAATAATTGTATTTATTGTTTTACTGATGCTGGTCACGGATGCTGTTATTAATATCATATAAGCTGCTTAGGCTAAAGCACCAGAATAAATAATTAATTAATTTTAAAACTTTTTAATGTCTGTTTGTTTTATTACTCTATTAAGATTCATTTAATTGTCAGATTTGTCTGCATCTTTTCCTGTAGACCAGCCTGAGGCCACTTACATGACTAAGAAGCAATTTCTTAAAACTGTTTGTTCCTCTGAAGTTTACAGAAAGTCCTGTGACTCCAGCTTTGAAATTAAATTTTGCAACTGAAAAATGAATTCTTCCTACTTAATCTATTCATTCAACAGAACCCACATATTTATGAGGGAAAACTGTTTTCTTAGCTGTAGTTTTAATCACAAAACTTTTCTGAACTGAAAGTTTTGCTGTGTAAAGATCCACAATCAGTTTTTCACTGAGACACTAAAGTAGTCTTTTAAGTATGCTTGAACCCGTATCTTGGAAAAGTACAGTTTTGTACCTACCATAAATGTAGATGTTCGAAGATCCACATTGCTGCAGTCCTTACACTTGGGTATAGCGCTGTCCTCGGTCGGCCCGAATACCAAAGTATATGGCTGACGCCGGTCATGGCGCATTAAACTGACGCCAGGACGTCAGGGTATAAATGCGCATGACCGACGTCATATCCTCAGTCTTTTCTTGCCCCAGATGTCAGAAGACCCTAAACAGGGTAAAATCAAAAAATTACCAAACACTAAACACCCCCACACCCAAACTATGTACAACTTCTAACAATTATCTAATAAAGTACTAACCTAACCACACAACCACCCCTAAACACAGAGGGGACGGAGGGATTGACTGCAGCAATGTGGATCTTCGAACATCTACATTTATGGTAGGTACAAAACTGTACTATGTTCTTCATCTCACATTGCTGCAGTCCTTACACTTGGGTAGATTCCCAAAGCAGAGGTAAGGCGGATGGCAAATCAAATAGAAGCAGGAGCTGTCAAAATGCCCTGTAGAATAGCAGTGGCAAACCCAGCCCTAGATTTAGAGTAGAGAGGAAGGTGGTAGTGCTTAGAGAAAGTATGTACTGAACTCCAAGTAGCTGCCTCCAAAATGTCCTTAGTTGACACTCCCCTTAGAAAGGCTGTAGAGGTGGCAGTAGCCCTAGTGGAATGAGGTCTGATCCCTGTTGGGATCTGCTTGCCATGCTGAGAATAACAAAAGGAAATGCAAAACCCAATCCATTTAGAAAGAGTTTGCTTTGACACAGGCTTGCCCTGAGTACCTAAAGCAAAAGAAACAAACAACTGTTGCGACTGCCTGAAACCCTTAGTCCTATCTAAGTAGTAGCGTAACTGTCTGTGCACGCCCAAAGTATGCAAGATCTTTTCCCTTGTTTTGGGGGTCTGCATAAAAGGTAGGTAAATGAATAGACTGGTTTAAAGACACACTTGAGACCACCTTAGGCATAAAGGAAGGGTTAGTGCGTAAAGATACCCTATCCTTATGGAAGATCAAGAAAGGCTCAACAGCCATAAGGGCCTGCAATTCAGAAACCCTTCTTGCAGAGGTAATGGCCAACAAAAAAGCAGTCTTCCATGACAAATATTTTAACTCAGCCGTAGCTGCAGGCTGAAAAGGTGGCAGAGTGAGCTTTTCCAACACGTAATTGAGGTCCCAAGCTGGAGTAGGAGCTCTTCGTGGAGGTCTTATGTTCTTTGCTCCTCTGAGAAATTGCTTGAACAAGGAATGAGAAAACAAAGGTGGATCACAGTCATAGTGAGCTGAAATTGCTGCAGCATGAATTTTAATGGAAGAGAAGGACAAACCCTTGTCCA
>NC_056750.1:650015643-650090643 GCF_019279795.1 Protopterus annectens
AGCCTTTGTAACAGTAGGGGAAGGCCTAACCACCTTAGGCAGAGAGGGGAGAACAGCTACCTGAGAAGCCCCTTCAGCCTGGCCTACCTCCTGTGAAGACACATCCTGTAACAACAAAGTCTCCCCCTGGGACTCTAGGGAAACTTCTGTTTGGGCCTCTGGCACAACCGTGCCCTCTAAAGAACCGACGTCCAGGTCGGCTGGTGCCTCTAACCTAGGCCTAGGTGTTTTGTCCTTGCGCTTCTTCGAGGTAGCGGGCGTCGGAGCATCCGACGGCATTTTGTAATTGCACCGCTTCCCGAAGACTAACCTAGCGCAGTCTAATCTCCTCTTTATGGTACGTTTGTTAAATCTAGCGCAAGAGGAACACCCAACAACGTCGTGCTCAGGCCCTAAACACGGTATACACAAGCTGTGGTAGTCCCTATGTGGTATCTGTTTCCCGCAAGAAATACAGTTATTTACTTTTTCTGACATCCGGTAAAATACTGAGGCAAGAGAAACCAAAATATTCTAACGGGTACTTAGCCAACTTGGATTCGGTCTGAAACTCCGGTTTCGGAAAATCTCAGGACGCCAACCTGCACTCGCAAATTTGCTTCTGCATCGGACCACGCGGCAAAAAAGACTGAGGATATGACGTCGGTCATGCGCATTTATACCCTGACGTCCTGGCGTCAGTTTAATGCGCCATGACCGGCGTCAGCCATATACTTTGGTATTCGGGCCGACCGAGGACAGCGCTATACCCAAGTGTAAGGACTGCAGCAATGTGAGATGAAGAACATCCTGTAAGAACAATTCAAACAAAATATCAAGAATGACATAACATTCTTAGATGCCGAATGTGTTAACGTTCTGTGAACTCTACATACTATGACTGTACCCAATCAGCTCCATTATTTTGTAGAAAGAACTACAATAGAGAGGCAGCCAGGTATGCTGTCTGTGCAGCTTGGTAAGTAAATACAGTATTGCCCAGTTAACAAACAAAATCATTAATTATTTGTCCTATTGCATTGCTTTCTCTTATGACAAATTAGGGCCCACTCCATCAGTAATTACTACTACTGCAGCCTTTCCAGACCTGTAGCTGTACAAAGTATTTGTAAGGCTGCAACCTGGGCATCCATTCACACATTTTACAAGCATCATAAACTTGATATTTAATTTAGTGGTAGAGAAGATGTTGCTCTGGCTGTCCTCCAAAACATGTTAAGAAGGATCTATCATTCTGAGAGAGATGAAAGTACATGTGTTGATACTTTCCCAGTCATAATAGGCTTAATTTCCTGTGGGAATCTTATGAAGAACACAATACATTTGTACAAGTATGCTCTGCAAAACAGTAGATATTTAAATAATACAATATTTGCAGAGGATAGGTTCCCTGTCTCCATCCCTCTGGTGCAGTATCTATGCTGGGTGTGGTGAATATGTAGCCAGCCCAGTACTGGATGCTTTTTGTGATTTTACACACAAATACACACACACACACACACACACATGTGTATATATATATATATATGCATCTTTCACCGAATCCCAATTTGGTGAGCATACTTGCACAAAAGTGCTTTTCAGCAAAGCAGCATTTTCGCGTAACTATGCTTGTTGTTCCGGTCGTACTACGGTATGGTAAGGGAAAATTCCCTTTCCCCCACTGTAGTGCGACCTCGGAGTGAGAATATTAAAGTGGGGGTGGGGTGTGCATTCAAGTAGATTTTGTGTGTGTGTGTGTGTGTGTGTGTGTGTTTTTAACATACTTTAACGAAAGTGATTTTTCAATGAAAGCTCTTTCATTAAGGTGTGTTCAGTGGTAATGGATTCCGGCTTTTGATCTTTCGATCAAAAGTCCCAGAAACATATATATATATATATATATATATATATATATATATATATATATATATATATATACACATATATATTTATGTATGCATGTGTATATATTCCTTCAGTTAACCATGCTGTCTGTTATATTTCCTCCACAGACAGTTAAATGAGACTGATATAATCTGCTGTAAAATATAGATATATTTATTTATATTGTTGCACATTCCTTGCTGTAGCTTAGTCTTTTCAAGTTCATTATTCTCCAAAAACATTTATTTCTATGAATGCTCTATTTGCCACTTCCTGGACATGAAAACAGGACAGAGTGGTGTGCATGGTACACTTTGTGTTATAGCCAGGCTTCCCTCTAATGGCCATAATGCATTAGTGCAGCCATGCATATTTATGGACCTCAGTTTGATTAAAAGATCAAGCCAGGGGACTAATGTTTGCTTTCATCAACATCTTGGTTGAATTCGTTTTTTCCAGCAGTAATGGGCCTGTTAAAGATCTCATTTTGTGGTTGTACATATACTCACACAACTGTTCATTAGACATTGTAGACATAAGGTATCTTCTTTTCTCTCACCTGATTTTTTCAGCACAAATTACTACACAGCTGTTGCAGAAACAGAAGCTGTACCTCATCTCTTTCAGGACATAACCTTCGAATGAAGGAACCACAACACTCACATTTTATACACTTCATTTGTCTCAAGTTAAATAACAAGACTAAAGCAATTTCTGAATTTGTACCTAAATGTGTATTTCTAAATAATTTTACAGTATCTCATATTTCTGACAGAGGAATGTTCTTCATGGATCCTGGAAAGCTTCATGATTATGTGATGGACAGTACAATACATCAGATCAGTAGATAATCTCAAATGAATAAACCATGGTGAGGAAAGCTCTTCATTCTATCTTGCAGGGGCTGTGCATCATGCCAAACCTCCTTTACATAATCAGCTCTGAGATCACTGAAACTCTCAGTAAAGGAATTGTTCACCCTTTTGCCACCTTGTTTAACAAAGTGATACACTGGCCACATGTGCATTGTTGTACACTTGACTCTTAATCAGTTATCCAGCAAAATTACTAACAGCACAAAATATTCCTTCATAAGCTACCTGATGTACAAATTAAACAGGCAGGGGGGAAGTTATAGAAGCCCGAGATAAATATTGCATCTCAAGGGTATTGTAAACATCTACCCCTGCACAAGCCATTATTTACGGAATCAAAAATGTGCTCTATGTACAAAATTGTTGTATGTATTAACCTGTTTGCCGTGCCTCATAATGGATAATGTAGAAATAACAAATGGTGTTCCTTGATGTCATGTGATCGCATTCCATGTAGACAGTACTGCTCTAGTGATTGAGCACTTATGCACAAACACTGAAGTTGTTGCTTCAGTATCTGCTGCATTTCATTTCTGCTCACTTTTAAATTGTCTGTCCTTCCTTGCAGGGGTCTTATTTTAGGTTAAACAGCCTATTTCTCCTGTAGCGTAACTTACTGTGTACTAATTAACTCCTTGACCTAACAAGTAGAAACCCCAAAGCTGTAGCACAGAGTTGTTGAATGTACAGCAGGAGAAGTAGTTGTAAAGATATGAGAAGGAGGCTGGGGGAGTTAACACAGTGTGCATATTCTGAGATGATTGCAAGTAATGAAATACAACATGTCTGCCTTTCCTGCTGCAAGGCAGCAATTATACAGAGTCTGACTAAAGAATAAAAAGCAATTTAGAAGCTCATGTACTCAAGCATTATCTCTGTTTAAAATCATATAAGAAATGTAAGAATATTCTAGTCCTTATTTGAAACTTAAAGCAATTCTAGCTTTTTTCAGCCAGACCCTGTAGTGTCTTAAAAATATAAATCCCCACCTCTTGAAAGTATTGCTTTCTAATGTTCCCTTGTGTTCCCTGGTTTCTCATTTAAATGCATGCCCTGTAGTTCTGCTTGCATTCAACAAACAGCTGTGTTTGCTCCGCCTTTCTTTTCCAGTTAATATTCAGAACATCTGTGATCTTGCTCCTTTCCATGCCATTCTCTTATGCAGGCTTACTAACCTGAATATATCTTAAGCATTCATTGCAACTTGCATTTTACTAAATAAGTATTCAAAGCCAACAGCTTGTATTTTCTGGATGTTGTAGCAGCGGGGGGTTGAGACGATACAAACAGCAAAGTGCAGAGCTCGTATAACAGACAAAGGCTTAAGCTGTACAGTAACTTAGAAGTTATTATTACCTCAGCATGCCATACCGCTGGAAAGAAATTTCACAAAAGCAATACATGTGCATGAAGAAGAGAGCACCTCATTTTAAATTTTCACCAGCAATGCTATGAATGGAAGTGCTACATCTCTGTTCTTCTCTCATTAAACCTGTCACTATGCAGAGTCGATTCCTTTAAACTAGTATCCCACTGATGCAGAGTATGGGGAGGCTGGCTTTGTGTTTTCCTGCACTTTGTTTGACCTAGGGATGAAGAAAAGGTTTCAGCCTGTAGTAGCATTGATCTTCCACTTCTCATTACTAGTAAATTCATTACTCAAATTTTAAACGAAATGCAAAATAAGATGAGTGATCATAACCTTTGCCTGTATGCAGCTGTGATTTCTCATCTAATTGTTGCGCTCAGCAGGGACAGGGTTAATGCTGTCGACATACACGCCCCCTAAAATTAAAAAAAGAAAAATCATGATGATTGAAACTCTAGTTTTGCATATTAGCAGCATCATTAGCGGAGGGAGGGCGTAACTGCTTCTTCTCTAATTACAGAGAGCGCAGCTCCATACCCAGAGAGACGCGTTGTGTCCGACCTAATTTCATTTTAATGGCTCTGTCAATTAACTTGATGATAGTGCCTTAATGCAGGCAGTAACATTACTTTAGAAGGACGCGGTGTCATTAAATAGTGGATGCAGACACCTCTGAGCAACTGCCTTCCCTGAAAGGACAAAGGAAAAGATGAAGGATATTTTTGTCTGTCTTTTTCTTATAAAAATGTCAGCTCTATATCTGTCACTGTACTGCAGTCGCCTTTATTTCTATTAGTTGTACTCACTGTTTGCTTTTTTGTCTGACCAATGTCTTTTTCTTTCCCTATCTCTTCTGTTCATCCATGCATTCATAGCAATGTATATCTGCGTCTGTTTTTGTAAGACTTTTTAAACGGTAATGTATCTAACTATCTGTCTGCATAGCAATGTAGCAATTTATTGTGTGTTCTTTCTATCTCCCTCTCTGCATCTCATTTTATGTAACACTTTCTTCACTCTGTGGTTCTAATTTTTATCTGGAATATAGATGCATATGCATATAACAAAGAAAACAACTATAGGTGGGCCTGTTTATTTATTTCTGTTTGTTTCATTTTTTTCCCATGATCCCTGTTATCATCAACGTCCCCCACCTCGTATGCTCTTTTTACCTATTAGTTCCTCAGAGATGAGAACTGTGGCCCATACATTCCACCTAAAGGTTAGGAGCAAGTGCTAGGAATGGTGTTATCAGTCCTGGCTGATTGTGGGTTTTCAACTTTGTCATTTTGTATGCTCCCCCAAAGGGTTTGCATGCAATGGCCTCTAAGAAGGCATGTCTCCCACTTCTGAAAGCGATGCTGCCTCAATTGGCTTTCCCTCCTTTGAAAGCAAAGGCACTTTGTTAAACTCCAGTACTACAATGACTCAAAACTGAGTCTGTACTTGGACTAACAGAACAATCCCCCACCCACAGAGAGGCAAGCATTCTCTGCCTTGTCAATCTTCTCTCTCCCTGGTCTCCAATTCCAACACCCAGGCTCCTAATCAAATCCAAGACATCGGGGTCGTAATCAGGGCTTTATCCCCTCAAACCATAGTGTTGACTGGTGGACCTGCTAACTGCTTCACTTCAGTGTGAAACATTTAGTTGGATGTGTTCTTATTCTCTTCCTTTGTATGTTGAAAGCTGCATGTATGTCTTTCTATCTCACCACTTATCTTTCTCTCCATTAATCCAGCAATCTGTCACTTCTGTAACTTATGTCTGTCCATCTAAATAAACATTGACGTTTCACTTGTTACTATCAATATCTGTTATTAAGAGTGTGTACACTGGAACAAATATAACATTTTCCTGGTACTGTAGAGACATCTTCAAAATAACAATGTTTAAATGCATGAAATAAAGCTAGCTACTTTTTGAATAGAAAGCACATGATATAAAAATGTTTTTATTCAATACTGAATTTTGAAGTAGAAGATTAGATATAACAAGATCCACAATGAAGATTAGATATAACAAGATCCACAATGTTCACTTTGGGACCATGATAACATGCTTGGAACTGGGGATTTTTTTCTAAGGCATACAACATGATAAGATACATGTTAGTTGAGTTTAATGACATGTTATGTGCTAATTTCACTAGGAGCAGCTAGTGCATAACTAAGTGTTCAAGCTTTTTGATATATTTGAATATTACAGATGGCATAACATACAAACAAAATATATTTCACTGTTTCTCCATTTCTCAGTAGCTGTGATTGCTCTCTGAATATTTGTCCACCACTGTTAAATTTGACATGTGTTATGTGGTCATGTGGTACATACGGCACACATGCACCATACTGAGGTTTTGTACTAGAAACAAAACTATGTCCCCCATATCAATCCTGTCTTGCTGTATCACTTACCTTCCTACAAGCATAATCATTTCAGCTATTTTTCAGATCCCTAGACTGCCACAGCTTTTCTTGTAGACAGACCATATACGGGTCTACTTTATGTCCTCGAAAAGCTAGTTGACTGAATACGAAACACCCAACACATAACGCCCGAACACTGACTAACCCGAAACGTGTATGTCCCAAAACTGGAAAGAGCGAATCACCTACTTTGTCCACGATTCCTTACACCACTGCACTGAATCAAGCAGAGGACTCTTTCCCTTCACCGGAAAATGTAAATGTAGTTCAGTTTTCTCACTATACAAACATTTTTGTAAGGTTAGGTAAAGTTTATATATAATATACAAGCTTTACCTAACCTTACAAAAATGTTCATACTGTGATATATTAGAAGTACGATTACGTTTTCCGGTAAAGGGAAAGGGCACAGGAAAACATAAACATACTTCGAATTTCTCACAGTATGAACATTTTTATTAGGTTAGGTAAAGTTTGTATATATTTTACAAACTTTACTTAACTTTACAAAAATGTTCATACTGTGAGAAATTAGAACAGTGGTGTTAGGGATCGTGAACAAGTTACCTGAATCGATATTTCAGGTTTCGGGACATACACATTTTGGGTTAGTCAGCGTTCGGGCGTTACGTGTCGGGCATTTCGTATTCGGCCAACTTGCTTTTCGAGGACATAAAGTAGACCCACCATATACCACTTATTGATGAATATTGCACACACTGTGTAAGATGTTTGTTATTGAAGAGAAATATCCAAATGTCAACAGTATATATTTGAAGGGCAGTGCATCACAACAGTCCAAGAATACTGTCCGATATGCACATTAAATAAATGTGTCAAGAAGTACAACCATACAAATTAAATATGTACTATAGTCACACTGTACACTGCACTTGGTTATAAGTCATAGCCTAATTTATTAGGGACATTAAAGTCTCCCAATCATCATAAAATGTCAGTGAAGTGACAAAAATGTCACCTTTGATTTTGAAATAGGCATTCAGTGTGCAACATTTCACCCTTCCTTTCCTCTCATCTTTGGTGCAACTAAAACTTTGCTGAGGACTCATAGACCTTCTTTCACTGATGGCCCAGTCTGCTATTGCTAAAAATATTTTATTTCCAAAACTTGAATATGGTGGATCTACATTTCTGTTACAATATTCGGGATCACATAAAACAAAAACTTAAAATTAATTCTTCTAGCAGATGCTCTTGTGCACCTCTGCACACTAATTAATGACACCAGGGGGATAGCAGTAACACATAGGTCAGTCTTTCTTCTCATATTCTATTTTTCAAAATACTAAGCTTGAGCTACTGTCCCGTCTGAAAATAACAATCATGTTTAGGCACTAAAATTACATCCAGAAGATGGCAAACTTATTAGAGTTGCCTTTATTGACCTAGTAAATCCTTTTGATTCAGTTCAGCACCTTCAGCTCTTAGTAAAACCATCACATTATGACTTATTGTATCTTCACGAGACTCAAAGAAAGACCAAGAGCTATCCAGACAACTGATCCTTCCAGGTCAGGATTGGCAGCTCTTTCCACTACCCATTCCAGGTGGACCTTGACATCCTACGTCGTTCATTCCGTCAGTCCCCCAGTTTCTTGTCCTCATTACCATCCTAACTAGAATTCCTCTCATCTTTTATGTCAATGATACAGCAATACGTGCCTCCAACAAAATCACCCAGAAATATTACCAATACATTATCTGACAAACGTGCCAAGATCTGTCTTCGGTTTACCACCCTGGGACCCTTAATTAAATAAATAAGTAAATAAACAAATAAATAAAGCTCTGATCTTCTCCACAATCATCTCCCTCATGTCTCTGATACTTTACCAGTGTCTTTCTCTAGGGAGAGAACCTTTAAGGAGTATACTAATTCAAATAACTGGGTTTCTGACTCAAACCTTAGTCAGTGTTCTCAGTTCCTCTAGACATAAATAACCACTAAACTCAGGGGACTCCTTGATACCTTCTTCTTCTTCTTCTTTTGGCTTTTCCCAGTTAGGGGTCACCACAGTGGATCATCTGTCTGCTCATGATTGGAAGTGGAGTTTTATGGTGCCGAGTTGCCAGCCCAGCGCCCAACCTTCCACAGAAGGCACCCACATGCACACACTCACATCTAGGGTCAATTTAGAGTGTCCAATCCACCTACAGCACATCTTTGGGATGTGGGAGGAAACTGGAGCACCCAGAGGAAACCCACGTGACCACAGGGAGGACATGCAGACTCCACACAGAAGGCACCCCAGCCGAGAATCGAACCGGAGAACCTGTTGCTGTGAGGCGGCAACGCTAACCGCTGCACCACTGTGGCCAACAATTTATCTCTCAACCATTAAAGCCAAACACACTTCTAATACCTCTGGGATACATCTTACCACTTATTTCTGCTTTTTTAACTGCTGTAGGTTGCAGATAATAAGTTCATAGGTACTTAATTGGCTATTGATCTGTGAGGATCTTCAGAAGCCTAGTCATGAGTTCCCATGAAGTTTTTAGCCATTATATTTTAAGTAAGAATAGCACAAAGATGAGTAGAACATTTACACATTGCCCCTATCCATGATGGACAAGGGTGCTAAACCAGGGGTTCATTTGTGATTACTCATCCATTCTATAGGCTTATATGTGAATAGTGTAAGAGAAGTACTTTGCATATGTGGAGAGGAAGAAAATATAATCTCTATGATTCATATCTAAACCTCGAACATACTTTAGTTATGTTGCAAAAGAGATTTAGATCACTTGATCAGATGTCTACACTCCCATTGCACTTGCAAATGTGCAGTAGATGTGACAAGACAGGTTCTTTATGAGAGGCAGAGATCACCCCTCAGTAGTCTATATGACACTAAGAATAGGGACAAGGCTTTGAGATGATCTGAATAGTTTTTATGATATAGGCCCTTGATTGTCACAGTAAAAAAGCATTGTGAGGAATCAAGTTGTATTGATGTTTGGACAGGTACATACTGAAGTACAGGTCTATGATCCCAGTGCCTGCCCCTGACAGTATGAGTATCACTGAATCACACAAAAAAATGCTGCACTTTCTCCAGACGACTAACATCACCTCCTGTTTCTTAATCTTCTTGAATCATTGTTAAACATCTGCAGCCTGCATTCATCTACATCCAACTTTTCTACCATTCTTTCCCCCTGCACCACCACCCATCTTCTCTTTAGACAGCTTCGCTCTTCTGGCATCATAGAGTCTATAATTATTTTCTGCTTGCTGTTAGGAACATGCCCTCATTCCAGAAATATAAAAAACAGACAGGCCAATTGTCACCTGAAGAAAGCTGTTTTTAGTTGCATGAAATAATATTTCATACCTGTCAGTCCTTATTTTTACCAGTGTAAACAACTTAAGTCTAGACTAAGACATTCAGTTGGCTAGTTAGTTATATTTTGTTGACTAAGTTAACCGTAGTGGACAAAGCTTATTTCTGGAAGAGACTTAAGGATAAAAGCTCCATTTAATGCTTAGTTATAAAAAATACAGAGTTAATTTATACTGAGATGGTAATATAACAGCTTTATAGCATCGCATTGTATGTAACCTAAGGTGCACTCTGAATTATAAGGAAATGAGAGTTACCAATAAATAACTTGGCAACATCACTTACTTATTAGATCATGCAAGCTCAAGAGAGTAATTGCAAAACTCCCTACAAAATTAAAGTTGATGAGATGCTAATTTAACCTGGCACTGTCAGTATAAATTAGTATGAAACAATCAGGGATTTGTCTTAAGGGAAAACAGAAGGGATAATATAAAAAGAAATTAAAATAGATAACACATATCTAAATTAGAGATAGACAGGGGCTGTGCAACATTAGAGTGTGTTAGGGTGAAAGCAGAAGCCTAGACAGATTAAGATATTTGTCAGAAGAGTGACCAGCAGGAAGGAACACGTGGCAAAAAGCACAACACTTTCAAGTAACTGCATATTTAGGACGGAAGGCTGAACTAATAAAGAACTTTTTTTTAGCTTCCTTAGCACTGGTGCTTCCTAATGGGATACAATAAGTTATTCCATAGCTTAGGAAAGCCGTATCTATGTGACTTATTACCTGTCCTTGTTTTAGGTGCTTTTCACATACACTGCACCAATGTTTGCAAGTTTATCAAAGGGATATGGTACTAAAGTACTTTAGGCTGAGTCTGCTGCAGGAGAGTGCATATCTAAACAGTATCTGAGGGTGCAGTGTCCCCCTGTGCAGGATCACCCACCCTAATCACATTTGTGACTTGCAGTGATGAATGGCGAGAGATAAGGACTAGTCTCTCAAAAGTTAGGCCTAACTTATAGGATGTATAACTGGTTTAATAACCTAGTTAAAGACAGTTATAGAGTAATTCAGGTAGCACAACAGTACTGGCCAGTATCTGGCAAGCATCTACAGTAAGTTTCCATTTCACTCTGTAAAGTATTTCTGACTTTATAGTGACTGTTTTCACAACAGCGTCTACACTCCTTTAAACTGGAGTAATGATGGGTGATGCCATGTATGCCACAGTTGTACAGTATACAACATTTTTAACAATTTATTTTGTTCAGTGAGATATAATAAAATTAAATCTAAAAAAGCTGACGTGTTTATTGTAGTTTATGGTTATATATATATATTTTTTTTTCATTATGCCTGGTTGCCAGTTTTTTTAATGCTATGATTTTGTGAGTTATGTCTTTTTTTCTTTTGTAATTTTGAAAAGATATAATTCTGAAAAATACACAGCCTTGCACTGGGGACTACATTTGTGATGGAGGGGGATGCTTTCTGAAAGTTGATATGCAAGTTAACAAAACTCTTGGCTGTGTCCTAGGCTGTTATTAATTATACAATGCAACCTAATTTACATTTAAAAACTTGAATGAGTGCTTGTTGCAAACTGAGCATTGCTTATGATAAGAAGTCTGGCTATGAAACAAAACTCAAGTAGAAGTCACTGGGCTACATAAAAAATACACTATAGCTTTGTTCCTTTTTCTATGCTGCTAAGCAGAGAAACAAAACAAATCAAGCTATATATTTTAAAAGAAAACTTCACCCTTTCAATTCTGCTATTGACCTGAAATTGAAATAATATATAACATATTTAGTTTCAATGGTTCATAGGTATGTACTAAGCTAACAGCCCTGGAGCCTGTATAAGCCTAGTCCAAGAAGATTCCCTGGCAAAATTATTTCCCAGTGCCCCTGTCAAGCAAGGCCACTGAAGTGATCTCTGGGGTGAACTTCCTATTGCCCATCCACTCGTCAAGATTTCTCTTTAAGAGGGCCAGTGAAGTGCTCTGCTTGACATGTATGGGAAGTTTGTTCCAGAGTATGGGAAGTCTCTGGTTAGGAACCTGTCCCTCCAGCATGTTCTGTTTATTGTGATAATGAGGTTTAGGTCCCTGGAGTGTGTGGCATGGAGAGATTGGGATTTCTTTAGGTGTAGCATATCTAACAGCTCTGGGTCAGACATGGCTTTGTAGGTCAAGCAGAGATCTCCTCTAAGTACGTGATAAGAGTATAGCTGGAGTATTTTGAGTCTGTCCATATAGTCCATCTGTCTAAGGCCTAAGATCCTCTTAGTGAGGTATTTTTGTGGCCTTTCCAGTTGTTGTAGGTGTCTAGTGAGGTACATGCCAAATGGGGCATTGTATTCTATAACAGGTCTAATGAGGGACAAGTAGAGAGGGATTCTGACCTCTTTCTTCCTGGATGAGAAACCATTTGCAATGAAATGTGTCACATAGAAGGACTTTCTGACTACAGTGGCAATGTGGTTATCAAAGGAGAGGTTGCTGTCAACCTGTGTTCCCAGGTCTCTTATCACACCTTCAGTGTTTAGTGGCCTACCGCCTATGTGGTAGTTCATGGGCACTGAATTTTTCACAAAGGGAATGACAATGCACTTTTTGGCATTGAGCTTAAGGCCATGGTTCTGGCACCAGTCACTGGTGTCAGTGAGGCCTTTTTGTAGAATGTCTACATCAGTTGGAGAATCAATAATGGCTCCCAGTTTCCAGTCATCTGTAAACTTGGTCAGCCAGAGTCCTTTTGTGTTGGCTTGAACTTCAGAGAAGTAGATGCCAAACAGGAGAGGACCTAGGACCGATCCCTGTGGGACACCACTTGTAAATGGTCAGTAGTCAGATTTTGAGTCCGCTACTTCCACAGTGTAGCTTCTATCAGTGAGCCAGTTGGCAACCCATCTTATGACATAGGGGGTTATGCCTAGTTTAAGTGAATCTATCTATAATTCCTGAGTGAAGGATGGTGTCAAAGGCCTTGGCAAGTACCTTACCCTCATCCACAGCTCTGGTGACAGACTCAAAGAAGTCTATCAGGTTGAGCAGGCATGATCTACCTTTCACAAACCCAAACTGCGCGGGGTCCAGAGTTTGGAGATTCCCTACATCCTTATTTATAAGATCCATGATGATGCGCTCCATAGCCTTACATATCAGACTCATCAGCCTAATGGGGTGGTAGTTCCCTGGGTCTGTAGTCGCTCCCCCTTTGTGGAGTGGGATGACCATAGCAGTGCACCATTTGGTAGGAACAAACCCTGAAATGAGGCTGTGATTGAACAGGGTACTTAGGTGTGGTACTAGTTCAGTTTGTAATTCATGTAGAACACAGTCAGGGATATTATCAGGTCTCATGGAAGCTGTATTTCTGGCTTTGGAAAGTGCGTTTGTTTACCTGTGTAGCTGTGACATTAGGGACTTGGCATTCCTACAAGTATTGTGATAGGCCCTTTAGGGGGTGAAAGGGGGGTAAAGTTCACACTGGACTCGTCGGCCAATATGTTGGCAATATCAGTTCGTTCTGTATATGTATTGCCATGTAGATTCTTCACATAACTCCCTTATGGTTGTCTTTAGAATCTGAAGCAATTTTGTTTTCATAGCTAGCTTTAGAGGATTTGATGACAGATCTCAGTTTTTTGCTGAGGCTAACAAGGGAGTTTTTCCAGTCTTGGGAATTCACCCTTTTCTGCAACAGTTTTTTCCTTCTGTTGTAGAGTTTGTTTATGGTGGGAGACCACCAGATTGGCTACCTTCATTTGGAGGAGAGTGTTTTGGTTCTTTTCAGTATGGCCCATTCCATGCACTTGTGTATGTGATCATACAGTGCATTGGTGTATGATTCAGCAATTATGCACCTATTTTCCATTTGCATGGGTGTCATGAAGTTAGCCACCTCTGTTTTTAGAAGCCCAAAATTGGCTTTGGAGAAGTATTTTACTGTGGTTTCCTTTAGGGGGGGGGGGGTGAGGGTGGGATGTGGATATCCATGGTGATTAGCTTGTGGTTAGATCTGACCAGGGAGGAGTTGATTACTGGTGTAGAGCAATAGTCGCCCATATTAGTAATGACCAGGTCAAGGATGTTTCTACCCCTTGTGGGGGAAAGAATGAGTTGGTCCAGGGCACTGGAATTAATGAATTCCAGAAAACATTGAGCAAGTGTGTTGGTACATGAGTAATTTTCCCAGTTAATGGAGGGGTAGTTAATGTCTCCCAGTATAAGGGTATTGGGCTGTACCCTAATATTTTCCAGTGTGTTTAGGAATGTGGAGTGGGAGTCTTGGGACATGGTGGGGGATGTATAGCAGGCTATAACCTGGATTGCAGTTTTACCCAGTGTTAGTTGTACCTGAAGCACCTCTGATGCATTATGTTGGGCTACTAGTACCAGGAGGTGTGCATATTCTTTATGAATATGGAGACACCACTGCCTTTAGTGCTTCAGTCCAGGTTTAGGGGCCAAAAGGGGTGGTATGAATTTTAGTCTGGTAGTGCTGGGGTGGTCTCCGGAGCCTTGAACCAGGTCTCGGTCACTGCACAGATGTCGATGTTCTCCATTTTAAGGAGTGCTTTGAGTGAGTGCATTTTTGAGATATAGACTTCTAACTTTAAGTGGCATAACCCTCAGATTTTGTTTGCTTTTAGCTGTTATGGTGGTAATTTTGTCTTCAGGACATTGCCTAAAAAAGGCACTATAGGGGTGGCAGAGCCTTGACCAGTATCCGGAATCCCTGTGGTGAAAGGTGTAGGCCATCTCTGACAAAGCATCAAGGTCTGTTGATCATGTCATCCCAGACAGACAGATACTGGATCCCCTTAGAATGACACCAGAAACTTAGCCAATTGTTGAAGTCAATCATTTTATGCTTGTACTGTGGTATCATTCTGGGTGACGGTAGGATGCTACTCAGAGCTAGGGCCATATCTGCCTGGCCTACAAGATCTGAGAGCTCCTCTATGTCTCTTTTCATGTAGTCCAGGGAGGTACGTCTCAGGTCATTCACACCGACATGGACAATGACATAGTCATATTTGTACCTGTTGTGGAGTGACCTAAGTGCATGCGTTATGTGGCGGATCCTGGCACCTGACAGGAAGCTGACCGTAGCTTTCTCCTTATTCAACATAGTGAGTGGGACATCAGTGTGCCTTACTATTGAGTCACCTAGGACTAGTGTATTGGGTAAGTTGTTTTGCCTTATGGGCTTTGGTTGAGTGGCACATGGTTTATGTGAGCTATGTGTCTCATTGTTTGTTCTGGGATGTGGTAGTTGTTTGTGTTTCTGCCTTGGAGGTCTTTGTTGTTTGGGCAGATTTTTATTGAGAGCCTCCATGAAAGTAGGTGTGTGTTTTGTGTTACTATGTGAGGGTTGTGGTGGTGTAAGTTCTGGAAGGCTATGTGTTGAATGTGGTGTGGGGCAGGTGTTAACCTTCTCTTCTTGACTAGCTAATCCAATCTTGGCTGGAGAGTGACTGACTTCCAATTTGGCTGTATATGTGCATCTCTCACAAGTCATAAATTTGGAAGGTAAGAGGAGAGGGTTGTCTGTCTACATGAGGCAATTGCTACATTGCCTCAGGATGCCCGAGTTCACCAGGTTGACAGGTGAAAGTGCAGGGAACTGACCTTTAGACATGCCTGGATATGAGCTCAATATATTACGTACTGAAGCCTTTCACTGGAAAAATGTCACTCAGAGTGTCTGAGTCTGCACAGAGTGCTGCCAAACACTTGAGTGGAAACTGATAAGTAGACCCTGAAAATTTAAGGATGAAGCATTTAGACAGATATTCTAAAGTTAGGAAGAAATCAAGCAGTACTTACTGAAAATAAAGAATTAGCTTGTCAAGAATGAAGAAAAGAGGGGAGTCGCATGAATGGCTACTGCCTGGCTACTACTAATGCTGGTTTCAGCACAGCTTCACTCTGTTGGGATACAATTTTCCTTTGCTTTTTTTCTCACCAGAAGCAAAATGTTAGCACCAATCCTGAGAAGAGAAGCAGGCCACGGCCTCTTTGGTGATCCACAGTCTTATTCCAGATGTTGCAAGGGTCTGCAGGCCTGTAGACTTTTTCTGGTCAATGCCTCAAATAGCAACCAGACCAATCAGGTACATTAAGCACAGACACTCACTCTCCAACCAGAAAGAGTCAGGAATCAGTGCACTCTGCTCCTACTCTCACCAGGATCAGAATATAAGC
Source organism: Protopterus annectens (assembly GCF_019279795.1). Classification (NCBI taxonomy): domain Eukaryota; kingdom Metazoa; phylum Chordata; order Ceratodontiformes; family Protopteridae; genus Protopterus; species Protopterus annectens. The sequence goes on from NC_056750.1 coordinate 650,031,720, forward strand.
ACAGATTCCAAGATGTCACCTATAAAGCAGTTATTAAGCTTTCTGGTGATCACAGTCTCCAGGAAACAATGTAACTGCACTCCTTCTTTCACCAGGAGAAAACAGATTCACTAATATCAGGATGACTACTGAGAGGCAGAATGTGGGCTCTCCAATACCTGGTAGTCTTACATAGATGCTTAAAGGTAAGATGAAAAAAAATGGTTTGTGTGCACTAGAGGAGTTAGATGTGAAAGTAGGTAACTTAAGTTTTACCTGTCTAAAAAGGTAAGTTTTAGTGGAGAGTCACTATTTTTAAAACAGCAAGATAGATTGAAAGGGGGTGGTCACTTTTTTATTCTGGTACTATGGAATACAGTAGGATGGCCAATAAATTTAAATAGTTGAAGGGGAGTGCTTACTCACACCAACCAGTGAAAGCAGAGAGGAAATGAGATATATGGTCAAATTAACATAATGGGCAAGCAACTAGAAAGACAGTGGTGTTTAAGAACACAACAGTAACCAGGTGGGAAGGTGGGAAAAATTCTGTGTGACTCACAAGAGACAGAGCTGTGGTGTCTTTTCAGGTTTTAATATGCAGTTAAAAGCAGAACACAAGTAAAACACAGTGTAAAGAAAACAAATCACAGTATACAAAATAGAAAAAGGCAATAAAGCAACACAGAATACAACAAATAAAAATCAAACCACCCTTCCTCTCATAGCAAATTGCAGCAGAGTCTGGGTGAACCTTTCCCTTTAAGGAAAATATGAAAAAAATACTCATGTTATGTTATGCATAGTAACATAGACAAGGTGGCCTAAACTAGTTTCATTGTTTGATGATTTGTGTGTGTATGTGTGTGTGTGTGTGTGTGTGTGTGTGTGTGTGTGTGTGTGTGTGTGTGTGTGTGTGTGTGTATATATATATATATATATATATATATGTGTGTGTGTGTGTGTGTGTGTGTGTGTGTGTGTGTGTGTGTGTGTGTGTGTGTGTTTATATAAATCCTCTTGCCTCTATTCATATGTGTATGTAGGTTTATATGTAAGTACTAGGCTAGCTGCCTTTGTGGGACATTTTCAGTCTAGTCAATATCCCTTTATGTACTTGAATGAAACTATCCCATTTGGTTAGAGATTGGCCTTACCCTTTCCATGACTGATAATCATATATTTCCCCTAAGGAGAATTTGAGGGGACCCATGCATGGCATAACGCATTTAGGAGCTGCCTCTGCCTTTTACTAGTATGAGAAGAGAATTTATGCACCACCAAGCTGAAACTCTGTATTGTAATAATCTCCACAAATAACAGTGTGTTAAGCGTATGTACGTATTTCTTGAAACAAATTATAAATTCCAAGATCTTTCAGCAAGTCTATTTTGCAATTAAGACAGCACTTACTTCATAGAGTTCTCATCAGCTGTGCTAGCTTACTTTCACTCTTAAATTGTAGTTTTGGTTAATAGTTCCCTTAAAAACTTCAGGATTGATGCCAAGTTAGCAAATGCTTTCAAACTGTAAACTGAAGCCCTTTTTCATTAGTTCAAGTCTCATTAAAACCACAAAAAATTTTATTTCACAGTTTAAAACAATGCTTACTTCCACAGGGCTCTCATCAGCTATGCTGACATGCTCTCAGTTCACAATAATAAGTTCTGAATAATAGTTTTCTTTAAAATAAATCCTAAACTAAAAAGCTCACTCTGATGAGCTTATTTAGTAAAACACACACGAAAAGTGCTTTCGGCTGTTAGCCTTCTTTAGTTCGATGAAATTTCAGTTTCTTAGTTCTAAAATATAAAATAACTACTAGCCATTCAGATACTTCCATCTACACACACCTTTTTGTGAACTAATCATGTTCCTTGTATTGAGTACTTTACTTGGGTTTAGCTGAGACACGCCTTTTTCTTAGGATTTAGTAGTATGGTGGCATTCCTGGGGTAAATTTTCTGTTTCTCATCCATAGATCCAAGTTACGCTTGAATATAGATAGAGATGAACTTTGTTTTATGTGGATGGAGAGTCTGCAAACTGTTCTGTTGATGTTGCAGTAGAGGTTTAAATCCCTAGACCGAGTATTTCTGGTGCCATTTGACTTGCTGATGTGCAGTAAATCCATCAGTATTGGTTTGGAGGATGCCTTGTATGCCAGACACAGGTCACCTCTTAACAGACTATAGGATACTGAGTATAGTGACAGAGCTTTGATTCAATACATGTAGGACATGCTGTTTAGGCCTTGTATTCTTTTAGTAATGTACCTATGTGGGCATTCCAGTTGTTGCATGTATCTGGACAGATAGATGCCAAAGGGTGCATTACATTCAATGTTTGGTCAAATGAGGGCTTTTATTTCAGAAAACTAGATGCAAAAAAGGTAAGGTTCTGGTACAGAATCCAGGGGGGTAACCTCCCCTATTTGGATTACCTGCATTCTATCTGTGAGGCAGTTGACAATCAATCAGGTGACATAGGTGTTTAGTCCCAATTTCTTTAGCTTTTCTACTATGCCTAAGTGAGGACTTGTGTCAAATGCTTTGGCCAGGTCACGGTATGTCATGTGTACAATTTTGCCTTCATCTATTCCCTATGTCCTGACTGATTAGCTCTATGATAAGTCTGTCCATGGCTTTGCATATGAAACTGGTCAGACTTACGGGTCTGTAATTGCCTGAGTCAGTGAAACGTTCTCCCTTATGCATCAACATGACTGCAGCTGGTCTCCATTTGCTTGGCACAAAACCTGTATGTAGGCAGATACTGAACAGTGTTAATAGGGATGGGGCTAAGTCGTGCTTGATGCTACTTAAGATACATCCATGGGTGTTATCAGGACCCATCAATGCAGAATGTTTAGATTTAGATAGCACTCTTAGGACTTGGTCTTGTGTGATAGCTGGAGGCAAGACAGTTTCAAATATATTTTGAGGGGAAAGGATGAGTGAAGAGAGGAGTAAAGCTAGAACTGAAACTATCAACCAGCCTCAGTGTTGCTAACATTGTTCAGAATGTATTGACAAAGTCAAGGAATCTCTGTTCTTGTTCACTAATAGTGGCATAGGTTTCACAGTCTATAGATGGATAGTTTATATCACCTGGGAAAATGGAATTGTGTTTAATAATGAGTGATCTGGATGTGTTGTACAGCTGGCCACCTGGTCGGTGTGCCAGCAGAAGGACATGTCCGATGATTGAGACACCTCCACCTTTTTCCCCCCTCCTGCACATCCCTCTGCTATTTTAAGCCATGCCTTAGTCATTGCACAGACGTCAATGTCTTCCAGGGTAAGAAGGACTTGTAGGTAGTGAAATTTCTTGCTTTAGGGTCCTAGTATTGATTAGTCACACCTTCATATTTTCCTTTGCTTGTTTTGTTATGTTGGTAGGTTTATCAGATTGGTATTGCCTAAGAAAGGCACTATGGGGATGCACAATGCCTTTGACAATAATCAAAACCCTAGAGGGGAGAGATGCTGGCCATGTATTGCAGGAAAGAATTTTATTGTTAAGCTTGTTGCATGTAAACTGAGTCTATTTCCTCAGTGGGCTAAGTTTATTCTATTGTTTTATGTTTAACCTACAAAACTGAGTGGTTCAGCACTTGGGCCAAAGCACAAACACATATGAGCCATTAGCAACAATGCGGCATAGGTGACAGTGCAGCAACTTTCTCATGCTTACCGACTGCTCAGTATTTCTACCAAATGGTAGGACAACCTGCGAGAGGTGTAAATATTTAAGAAACTTGAAGGCAATCCTCTCACATCAGCCCACTATTGGTAAGAAACAAACCTCCACAGCAACACATCAGTCATAGCAAACTACCAGGCCCAAAACATATGCTGAGACTGTAAAGAAAAATTTGTCAAAGCCTCTTATTGATCATTGTAAAATATCTCAGCCTTTAGCAACAAGGCAACACCTACTCCTTCTCCACTTACACATACTAAAAATTCACAACACAGTGAACCAAGAGTCATCAGAAAATCCTAAACACTTTGTTGCCCTCACTATATTTAGGCATACAGACAAGAACAGGGTGACCATAAGCTGCTTGTTCAGTGTGAGGATCTATGATGTTATAAAGGCCCTAAGTTCCCTTAAACTATACATGTATGATTACAACCTAGTGGTGGCCCATGTGGGAGTAAATGATCTGAGATGATCCACCTATTGGGACATGCAGAGGGATATATTGGAACTTAGGGGTCTGAATGGAGAGATTGGGGTCCAAATGGAGAAATGGGGTCTGAATGGAGAGATGATAAGTCAGCAAGCAAAGGAGAGTAGCATTGCTGAAACTGAATTCATCCTTAAGTCTTGGTGAGTACCTTCATGAGGTGGACCCTGTTTTTCACAAAATCTCACCAAAACGACACTGATATATACACTGTATTTATATAACATATATCATGGAAAGAAGTAGGTCAAACATTAAAAAGGATAGCTGGGTGTACAAGACCCAGGATAAAAAAAGTTTCCAATCCTGGTAGGCGCACTGGTGCCAGGACTGGAAAAAATGATTGTGTAGAATCCTCAAAATACAGAAACATTCCAACAATGGGGCCAGGCCACCAAGCCGAGGGGGAGGATGGCCCCCTGTTGTAGAAGGAAGTAGCAGTCCACAAAAATCACAAAAATTGATAGGCAATAGAAGACCCATAAAGATGATAGAGTGGACTATTGAGGATAAGAAAGAAATTGTGTATTGTTACTATTATGCAAAAAGCCCAGAATTCCCAGACACAACATATACAAAAAGACTGAGAGAAATTAGAAGAAAGAAAAATACTTCTACATGAAAAACTGTCAGAAGCTTCAAATAAAAATGTGTGTTCATTAATACAACAGAGTTCTGGAAAAAACAGTATATAGACCAAGAAAATTTGATCTGTTTGGAAAAAGAAGTATATACAGAAGTATGAAAATATAAACAACAAAACAGAGAGATTTTTGAAAAGTAGAAAAAAGAAATATGGACATGGGAAAGAAAGAGAGATTTGATATGGTCCAATATTTATGCTAAGGAGAAAGCCAAATTAATCAATATAAAGAAGGCAGCCCCAAAGATATTCAAAGAGAAATATATCACATCATGATGGAACAAGTCCCCAAAGTAAGGAGAAACAGGAAGAACAGGAGACATCTGAAGAAGAAATATGGACATGGGAAAGAAAAAGAGATTTAATATAGTGTAATATCTATGCAAAGGAGAAAGCAAAACTAATCAGTACAAAAAGAGCAGCACCAAAGATATTTGAAGAGAAATACAAGTAAAAGAATCTGAATGACATGGAAAACTTTACAATACAAAAAAATAAGAAGACAAAGAGAAAAAGTAGAAAAGGAGATCAGTAATGAAGAAGTTAAAGAATAGAAACTGAGGTTATGGAGTGCCTGCAAAGTAAAGGATTCAGTGTAGAAAGTCTAATTCAGAAAGAACCACAACAGGATAGAGCAATGGACATCCAAATTAAGAGGAAACCAGTGGAACAGGAAGCAACTGGTCAGGTGCCATATGACGCTATTTTGGAGTCTTCCACAGGAAACCAGCATAAACATTCACTTGAAGCTGGACAACAAGAGAAGGAACAGCAAACTGTAGAAACTCTGACACAGTCAATGTTGAGGAGTGATAGGCCAGTGAGTTCCCATATGGATGGCACAGGACGAAATATGTAAACAGCAGTTTTCAAACAAGAATCTTTAAAGAAAGCAGAAAAAACAAACATGACCGCAATTGGGATGGCAGATTAACTAATAACCATTTCATTATATCGTTATAAAAAAAATACAAAGTAAGTTACCCATTTCACACTAAAACATTATCCATAATATACAAATAAGATAGTACTGAATATCCTATAGAGCGATTAATATTACTTTTAAAAAGAATAGGCTCAGTAAGTTCTCATGTGAAAGATGAAAATGATGAAGAAGCCTTGCTTCCACAGCTATACATGTCAAGTAAAATAAAAAGCAATCACCTGTTTATGTTTGTACTGAAAGTATAATCTGCTTCCTGATCATAACAAATTTAAATTTTAAGTATAATGCATACAGCAAAAAAATAAAATTCTGGCAGCAAAAGAGGCAACACTGATAGCATGTTAAACAGACAAAGACCTAAAAAGATTTTTAAGTCTTTTCTCGTAAAACGTTAAACTTCCAAATTTTAAAAATGCTGCTGAAATAGCAAATTAATAAATAATAAATAAATATAGTTTACCTTATAGGAAAGATATTTGTTGCATATGCTTTAAACACTTTCTGAAATGTAAATTCCATCATCATGTCCCTGATCTCAGTTGCATTATGCTAGAGTATTAGAAAACACAAATCAATCAATAAAGATTTATTATTGAAAAAAAAGAAAATACAAATCAAAAAATAACAGCAGCAACTAAGGCCAAAGGAGTGTTGAAATGTACATGAAAACTAAAGCAGCCACTTACTCAAAGGTTATCTAAATAAAAAAAAAAAAAAAAACAGGAGGGAGAAAGAGCATAAAATAAGATGTGCTAGTAATGCAGGTGCAATGATAAAAAAAGATAAACATTAACTTAAGTATTTAAACTGTCAGCAACAAACAATGAATAAAGTAAAGTAAGTTAGCATGAGTTACAATCATTAATTGAAAAATAAATTGAAAACTAATAATTATTGCACAAATGTAACTCAATGAAAGCAATTAACCATGTAAATTACCAATTAAATTTTCACTCACCAAGCCCCGCATAACAGTATAATATGATATTAGACATAATCATAGGCAAGGATTTGTCAAACCAGAGGTTCACCTCCAGCATTTGTCATAATCAAACTTTTTCCAGTTTCTATGTGCACTATAGCAGCTATCACCCTTACTTTCAGAAAAACATATATGGTTAAGAGACAACTGGTATGGCTGTCAAGACTGATTAGAAATGATGAGACATTTAAAACTGAAATGGGGAAAATATTGGAATTGTTTCACAATAGGAGTTACGCCTATTTTATGTTGAATTGCATAGAGGAAGAAAGTATAAAGGGGAGGAGAATACATTTTGTCCTGTTCTGGCTGATGACAAAAATAGTACAATGAACAATGACAATAAAAATGTAACTGAAAACAAATGCAGGTCTATGGTTGTACCATTTAACATCAACACCTTTGTGTTAACTATGGCCATTAGAAAAAGTTAGAATCTTACATTCTTACAAGAAATGAAGAAGAAGTTAGGTAATCTACCATTGTTTACATATAGTAGAGGTCAAAATTTAAAAGATTGCTTGGAAAGTCAGCAAACTAAAAGTTTAGGTTGCCATTCATTGGATAGGATGTCAAAATGTGGTTAATGCAAATACTGGTGATTTGTTAATGACAGCCCCTACAAGGGTATGACAAAACTATAGGATGTCCAGGCTCATGTAATTGTAATTCTACAGGGGTGGTCTATTTCGCTACCTGTATTTCATGCACAGCCTTCTATGTAGGCAAGACCAACAGGAGGCTGAAAGATAGAATTTACATGAAAGTTCACAACATAATGTCTGCCGGTATAGCTAATGGTCTATTTTAGATATTCATTAACAGGTGTCATTTCAAAACGTTTATATTTTTTGTTGTCGACAGAGTTGTCAGGAATGAGAGAGGTGGAAATGGTGGCAACGTATGAGAGCAAAAATAATTGATTAACAGCTGTTTAAATGCTTACCATGAGCCAGGCATTAATGACACTGCATCTGTAACTACTGTTTTAAAGCACAGGACAACGGACGTTTGATTATATACCTAGGCAGGGTTTTATTTAACAGCCTACCTACATATACACATCATTTACATCTATTATTATACTTACCTTTATAATTGTTGGTTTGATTTTTAGTGGTAGTGGACTGAAAATGCTGGATATCATGGTTCTGTTCCTTTCAATGAGTTCGAAGCAATTAATGGGGAAGTTATTGTGACTGGTTGATTGAAAGTTTTAAAGTCCTATATAAACTGCTGTGTTTTTAAGTCTAATGAAGTCTCAACTTTGTAAGGAGATGAAAGCACTTAGTAGTAGATTAAAGTTTCTTACCTTCTACACATCGGGTAACCATGATTTTATTTTTATTTTTATAGTGTGTAGTGCATTTGTTTTATTTAATATGTTTTGGTAACACTATGATATGACCAGCATACATTTAGCTAGAAGAAGCAAGCTTAGAATCCAGTGAAAGATGACTAATGATTAATATTAGCTTATTAGAAATTATTAGTAGCTTTTGGAATAGCTAATAATAAATAACGCAAGCGCGACAAACACGACAAGCAAAAAAATGTTTTATTAACAAATGTGAGTGCTTTTGCGTGCATCAGCCATGCTTCATCAGACTATAAAACAATGAGTCATAATCCTTACTTAAATAAAAAACTAATCAGTTCATTAGATAATCAACATTAGTAATTGTCATGACAGGTAATTAAAAGCACCTCCCCAAAAAAGTAGTATGGCATAAAGGCAATACATTCACAAACATCACTAAAAATGCAGTCAGTATAAGGCATAGCATAATATAACAGTGATGAGTAGAAACTTCAAAGTAAATTGTGACTTATTATATCAGCCCCCTCATGTAAATTAACATTATTTACTAAAGTCTTTCACATCAACTTATCGTAAACCATATCTATGCGCTATTAGCATAATATAAAATGTTCATCATATATTAAAAATATAGTTACAAAACTGACATCTCATCTATTAAACACTCACAATAATCATCTTAGAAATGAATCTAGACCATCTGATCTTTAAGCTTAAAAGCATAAATCGGAACTTAATAAATATAAAGTAAAACAGAAATAAATGAACAAACTAGTAAACAAATACTACAAGGGTGAGCTTATATCATCCAATATGTCAGTCTTATTGTACAATTGCCAAAATAACAGATTTTGACAACCAAAGCATCATATTAAAAAACTTATTGTGAAACGCTTACCTTAAAATGTTGTTAGAAACCTCTAAATCATACAGTATCCTAAAGCTGACTGAATACATAAACCGACACATAAAACTCTTGTCTCTTGAGAACAAGCTTGCTCAGTTCATGCCAACTTGTGGATAACACTGCAAATGCCATACCAAAATAAATTACTTACAAAACAAAAAAAAAAATCAAAAGCTTTTGTCCACTTGTAGTTGAATAATCCATCTTTGTTTAGTCTTTTCGGTAAGATTTTTGATATCACCCAACCTTTCATCATTGAGCAAAATCTAGACGATTAAAAAAGTGAAACCATGATCAACTCCTACCTGTAATAAATGTCTCAGAATGGCAATTCTAGTGTCTAACGTATTAATATAGTAAAGATGTTCCCTAATGCTATCCTTGAGAGCCCTATTGGTCTTATTGACATAGAACTTAGGATATTTAGTACACCATGCTAAATAAACCAAATTTTGTATTGTGCAGTCTGGATAATGATTAAACCTATAAATCTTCAAAGTGGTAGGATGTATAAATGCATTATGTAGGTTGGACTTGTTTCTTTGCAAGCAGATAACATATTCAGAACAAACATTCAGGACATAGGTTTTATTTCAGTAAACACATTAGATCCATGTCCATAGTTTTTAATTATTTTGTTTTAGTAATCAAGTAAGGGTCAGGAATCAGAAATAATCTAAATGCCTATTTTCTGAGTTACTCAGAAGCTTTATAGGATTATTATGATAAGGAGACTTGCTCTTACTCACACAATGGGCAGATGGAATGCATGTGACTTAGAACCAGGTCTCAAGGTTATAACTTACTTGCATACATGCAGTATGGTGATTACACTCTGATATATCGAAAAAGACAAATCAAGTATGCGCTAATATACTACAATACCCGATCATAACAAATGTGAAGGCACCACCTGCAAAAGTACTGACTAGTAAAAGACAGAGACAAAATTAAAAACAAAAATGATTTATTTCTGTCTGCTGGTCATACTGATAAGGTGTGCATTCCTGTTATAAACTTAGAAAGTAGCTAGAATAACAGGATGTGTGCTCATTTATGAAGACTGAAACTCATATGTATGTGATTATTTAGGGACTTTAATCCTCATGATTTGTCTGAAAACCAAATATTTTATAAGGAACAGACCAAATGTGAGGCAAAAATCTAAAAATTTGTGAGGCATGGCTAGTTAAGTGCAAACATAAAAGGACTGTGTTACTCTGTCTTTCTGACAAAGCTCACTAAGTGCTTAATGGCTTTGAAGGTGGGTAAAACACTTAAGAGTATTTTTTTTTGTACCTAGTAGTACATAGAGCAGATAAAGCTCCATATACAACAAATAATTATGATCAGGTCTGTGATCATAACTTTAAATTAAGTTTCCCAACATAGATGCCAAGATTCTTCTCTTGAGCTTTGCTCCAGAGGTGAATTTGTTGGCATCCATGTGTCAAACACAATAATTAGGCTATGCTCAGTGACCCGATCAGAATCCTCTTTATTATCTTAGCTTGACCATGTTTGTAGGGAGCACTACAGGCACTTGAGTCCCAAACACTTGAAAACCACTGTCTCAATGACAGGGATTCCATTGCCTTGTAGCTTAGGTAGGCTACAGCACACATTCAAACTCAAATATGAATTGTGGCAAGCAGGTGTGGGTACAGAGTGGAGGGATGGATTTTAGGTTTAGTGCACAGGACTAGTGGTTTACATTTAGGGTGTGTGAAGGTATTTTATATTTAGCAACTGGGATGGGAGTTTTAAGCTTAGGAAGTGTGAGGGGAGTTTTAGACTTAGGGAGTGGTAAGGGGTTTTAGCTTTAGGGAGTGGTAAGGGGTTTTAAATTTAGGGAGTGGTAAGAGGTTTTAGGTTTAGGGAGTGGGAGGAGAGTTTTAGACTTAGAGAGCAATCGAGAATTTAGATTTAGGGAAGGGGTTGGAGTTTTAATTTAGGAAGCAAGCAGTGACTTTAGGATTAGAGTCAGAATTTATGCTAGAGTAGGGTATATAGTTGTATAGGGTTGGGTGTGGAGAGAGTTATATACAAGCATTAGATTTGACTAGTGGGAGTTTGAGCACATGTTTTTCTAGCAAGTGATAGTGAACAGGTGTGTCATGAACTACTGGCTTTCAAGCACCTGAAGCCAGTCCATATTTATAATATGCAAGCCATGCTTGAATGTCTCTGCATTCTAGCTGTGGAAACCTCATTATTCTTCAGAACTGCACTAAATTCTATTATACAATGACTGGCCATTAACATTCCAAAATGTGCACACTGATTGGCCAGCCCAACCAGCGTGCCCATTGTAAATCCAAGAATATACCATCAGAAAAAGGTCTGGTCACCCAGAATTTTTTCCAATGGTATAGTCTTTAAATTTTAGTTTTTATTTCTTAAAAAATAAAAATAAAATCTGTAGTCCAGACTCCAGACATACGAGAGGCAGTATGGACAAAATACTAGGGAAATCAGGTACGTTATTTAAAACTAAACAACACGCACCTGATATCCCTTATATTTCATCCATGCTGTCTCTCTCCTACCCCTAAACTGCCCTAATTAAAAAAAAAAAAAAAAAAAAAAAAAAAGAAAAATGGAGCAGCGAACATCTTCTTTTCTCCATTGCTTACTTTCCCGAGCACTGATGTACTGGGTATGCGTGAGAACACAAGTCCCAAACGCATGCGCAGTGCATCAGATAAGGCTCAAGGAAATGTCCAGCAGCAGAAGGACAGCACGTCGCCCTTATACAAAGACATTATTTAAGAAAAGTAAGTATTTTTTTCTTAAATAATGTCATTGTATAATAGCAATAACCCACGTCTGGGTGTGGGCAATACTGGATTTACCCATGGTTGTCTTTGTTTGGTCACTCGGGCTTCGCCCTTGTGACCAAACCACGCCAACTGTGGTTAAATCCAGCATTACCCACACCCAGACGTGGGTTATTGCTATAATATTACAATGAGACAAGCATGTTGCTATGCTAAATCTCTAGGCTGAGAATATACATTATCTGACAAAGCTCTTAAGATGCATAACATACTGAGAATAGTTTTAATAAAAAGTTGTTTTCAATAAACCCAAGGTAGTACAAGGCTGATGAAAAGTAAATGTGATATTTTATACTTAACATAAAACGATTCTAGATATACAGGCAAGATTACTGTAAAATCTAATCATGAAAATTGCAGTTTTAAGAACAGAAAATAAAAATAAGGCTGAAATATTGACAGTAATGTAGTTTAAAAAGAACTGTCTTGATTATCTACTGTTTAAAATGGAAAATGGTACGTCCACATGTTATATAAATAAGCAGCAATAATTTGCAACTGATATAATATATTATTCATAAAACCAGAAATGCTGTATGAAAAATGTTTTGTTATTGTACAGGCCAAATATATATTTTTTTATATTTTGTATGCTTTTGAAATCTGGGGAAAGGATGTATTTTTTTGTACTGATGACCATTGCAAATGTCCTGTTACAGTATCTTTGGAATATGTGATAAACTCATGAATATCACAGCTTACAGTGTGTTAAATGCCATTTAAAGGGATATAGTCAAACCATCTCTTAAGCTAAGTAACCTGAAATGATCTTTAGAGAATAACCTAAGAGATCATTTCTAATTGGCTAGCATTGTTGAAATGTTTAACTTTTTTATAAGCAGTACGTAGGAACTGCATTTCATATACTATGGTAAGCAAAACATCCGTGTAATTGTTTTCATATGTTTTCATATATTTCACCTCCTGATAAATTTATTTACAGTGAGGAACAAAAACTAGATTTGACATGAGGCTGTAATATTCTTTTACTAAGACTGCAAAACGCAAACAATTTAATTGATATTTTTTTAATGCTTTGATGGGACTTCACAAAATTCTAAGAACCAAGTAACTAAAATAAGTTTAAGGTGCAAGGACGGAGTATAGCCTATAATATGATTGCAGCAAAACATTTAAAATAATGCATGTAGATTCATAAGATAATAGCCTTGCCTGAAAGAAATGCATGTGTCTAAAGAAATGGAGCCAAATGATGTTCTTTTACTTTAAAACTGAAACTATAGGTGAGTAAACTCTCTGTATTACAAACAGCAAAAAGGAAATGTACAATCTTATTTCACTTGTAAAAGAAGAAATTTGTTCAGCTTGCAGTACAACATGCTGTTCTGTGTGTCATTATAAAAACACAGAGGAAGATAGTCCTGTAATAGTCTTACTGTAAATCAATGGAACACCATCTCAAACATCTGATTCATTATTTTGTAACAGCATGATAATTCTACAAAATTGGATATCACAGTCTTATAAAGATAGTCTCAAGTCTAATGATACATTTAACAGCAATTGCGTTTGTACTTTATCAGTGCTGTTATGTATTTTATTTGGGTGCAATTGGTCAATTGAAACATAAGTGCAGTCATCAAAATCTTTTTATTGGCAATAGATGGCAAGCAGGTAACAGTTCTTGTAACTAAAATTAGTTAGCAGTCTCAAGCTGCATTATGAGATTACAGGCTTTAGTACACTTTTTCAGAATGTGGGAAAACAAACCCAAGCCTTTTAGAGAACATTTTTCATTCTAATATAGCTTAAAGTGTCTATTAGGAAAGCTATATTATTTATGAACTTAGTGACATGAGTAAGAAAGTAATTATTTTTCACAACAGTAGTAGTGAATGCATCGCCTGCCAAAGACATTTATACATTTTTCTGACTTTATGTTACTGGCAACTTTCCTTTCCACTCAAGCAAAAAAGGGAATCACTGGCTGACCAACTGCAGCTGGAATCCCACCCCCCCCCCCAGAACACAACTGAGATTCTGCATTTACTGTACAAGCAATAAACACAACCAAGGGGATGGTGTGGTTACTTTGTCATCTCATCTGCACATATCAGTCCTTCATTTGACAGCTGCAACACTATAACATCTGTAACAATCCATCTGTGAGAAGTAATAGACATCTTCTATGTTCTTAGCCTAGCTCCTTCCTACATTTATTCAGATAGGTTAATTGACACTAGTCACCAACACAATGTGATATACATTATCTAATACCAAAGCCCTGTGCACCATTCAGGTGCAGCACACATTTTTAACTTTATTTATTTATTTATTTAGCATTTGTTTACTGGGAAAGTCTGACTTGGAACAAAGCCAATTTTTAGCGGAGGCCCAGGGAAAAACGCTCCAGGTGCATGTCTTTGTAATGTGGGAGGAAACTGGAGCACCCAGAGGAAACCCACATGAATGCAAGAAGGACATGCAGACTCCACACAGAAAGCATCCCAGCCGAGAATCGAACAGGAGAACCTCTTGCTGTGAGGTAACAACGCTACCACTGCACCACTGTGCTGTCCACTACCATGTGCCTAGCACATCAAAATGGGTAACATAGTAACATAGGGTAAATTAATAAGGTTTGCACAATATGTCTGTGTTAATGCACTATAACGAGAGGTGTAGTCTATCTTGTAGTTCATTTAATTTATTTTTGTCACACTCTTTTTTAATAAATTTTCTACTTATATTATAATGGTGGCAAGATTGAAAGTATTTGCATTCTAGGCTAAAAAGATCTCCAGTCGGGCAATCAAGTGTCCCAATTTTAGAGGCACTCTTAGGACAAGTTTATCAATCATGCCTCATTAGCATAGACAGAGGTCTGGTCATTTCACCTTTTACCTCACTAACATGTATATCATTAAAACATGAATCAAAGACTACAAAATCAGGCAGCCTTATTAGTTCTTATCTTTTAATTCGATTTGTCTGGCAATGAATTTGATTGAAGCAGCAAGGAGTCTTGAATTGTAGATGGTCCTTGTTTCTGATTCCCTTGTTATATTGATTGGAGCACTCAAAGTCAAAGTCAAGTATTTTTTCTCTGTCCATCCCAAAATTAACTTCAGTGTATGTTTGTGGTCAGTTCTGTGGTCCTTCTTTTTCCTTTGAATATTAAACAACTCATTTGGGACATGAATAAATTATTTGTAGTTTGTATATGAATGAATGAGTCATCATGCCTATTTCTTTTCTGGCTTAATGGCTATAACACAGAACCTCCAGCAGAACTGTGTAGAGACTTGCAAACAGCCTGATCACACAATGCCAAATTTTGCTTTGCTGAAACAAACACACAAACAACAAAAAAGTCAAAAGCTATTTATTGCAACTGCTATGTTCATAGTTTCTCCTAGATTAAACATACTTTGGTTGTTTAGAACACTGCTTTAGAATACTGATGTGCACTGAGAATTTAGCAGGACCACTTTCTCTCATTCAGTAAAAAATTATTGTCTAGAAGATGGAAAGCAAATTAAAATATTCTTTAAAGAAAGCTGTTATAAGGCTAAGGCTCTCTTTGGCAATTATATCCTTACAGTACAACTGTAGTATGGTCAATCAAAGCATTTTTGTCAGCTGGTAATGCTTCATGCTTACTAGGTTTTCTGAAAAAGAATTCTAGATCTAGTGTCATTGTCTTGGGGTCTGAGACAAATTATAGCACTTCTTTGACAGAGATGGAAGGTTACCAGACAGAAAAAAAAGTTGCATTAGTGTTTGGGGTTACCATCTCCAGGTTTTCTTGGTCCCTACTATTTTGCAACATAAATGCTTGATTACTAAACAAACCCACTGACTCTTCCTTTCTGCTAATGAATTCTCCTTTACATATTTGAGAGAAAAACTGAACTTTGGGGATAACAGCTTTACTAATCTTGGACTAACTGTATCTAGCGAGATAAATAAGATATGCAGTCAACTTAATAATGTTAGATTCAAGATGAAGACTCATTTGTTAATGGCATGAAGTTGTGAGTATTGATTTTCAAAACAGAATCGAATGGACAGGGTATTGTGATCTGCCATCCAGCTATGAACTACACTAAATAGAGCAGAATTCTTAGTAGAATCTTGCCCGCTGTTGCACACTTTTATTTCACTTTGATAACCAAGTAAGTAGACTGGTTGACAGACCCTTTTTGGCCATGATCGGGGCACCATGGTGTAATACAAAAACAAAAAAAATATACCTACACTACAGAATACACAGAACACAGAGCTCTGTTTAGTACAGTGGCAACATAAAGACAATATATTTGTTATTTAGAATTATAAATGCAAGTGATATTAGTTGCAGTATGTACAATTAAGGTAGGCATTGGACCAATGGCCATTTTTTAAAAGTACATCTTTATAAGAAAGCTGTGACTACAGCACAAGCTGCACGGAAACACCACCATCATAGAAACAAGAGCATTTGGTGTCCGTAAACCGCTGTTCTTTTATTTTATTTTGTTTCTAAATAATTAAAGTCTCTCTTGTTTCCTCAGTTCTGCAGGCAGCTGTATCCATACAGATAGTCATAGCCTAGACATAGCTCTTCCTCCTTTGGAGGTTTTAAAATGAGGTCTAATGAGCGAAATGAGTTGTTGGCAGGTCAGGTGGAAGCAAAAGATCTCGTGGCACTTTTGAAAAGAGTATGGTAAGAATCTCCATTTTCTTGCCAAATTTTCCCTAGTAGTATAAATACTATCTTGGGTCTCCCTCCTGAAAAGAGGCCAGTAGAATAACTTGGTCAAGAAAGTATAAATAAATAAATAAAATATATCATGGCTGTCTGTATGTGTAAGTAGGCTCATTGATTTGTCATTTTCTTTTTTTCTTGGGGAGGACAGTGTCCCATTTTTTGACTTTAGTAAAATTGGTAAAGTGGGTGGGGATGAAGGAGAAACCTTTCAAAAGAATTGATGTATGTGTATCCTTCATTGTAAAATGGCTCAAATTTACAAACTCAGTGTCTTCACTGAAGTTTTCCTCCTTCCATTCCCCTCCCCTTGCCATGTCTTTTCCCCTTGGGATGCCATTTCTAAGTTCTTGTTGAAACGGGAGGATTCAAGATGAAAGGGGCCAGTGACAAAATGGGGGGTAGGGAGTTGTTCATTCATGTGATTGTTATTTGAGACTACAGTTTGGCCTGACACACCTCGGTTGGAACTGGCATTTTTATAATTTTCAGTGGTTTGAACCTCATTCCAGTTTTACATTAAAGTATGAACATCTATCAATTCTTTTGAAAGGTTTCTCCTTCATTCCCATCCAGTTTGCCAATGTGACTAAAGTCCTCATTGATTTAAAACTGTATGTCTGCAAACTGACTTTGAGATTTTTATTACATGACATTCCCCAGTTTGACAACAGGAACAATAAATTCACCATTAAAAGTACATACAATCCAACCCTGCATAACACCTTGCAAGTCTTCCATGACATTTGTGAGGAAGACTTACATAAGAAACTGGGTATCAGAATCTGATGAAGTTTAACCTTATAGTCAGACAAAAGTGCTTAATCTTATTTAATAAAGTTTTATTGTATTTTTGATTGCCTGGTACTCTGAGGACTCTGTTTAGCATTATGTCAGCCAATATGTCAAAACTCTAGTGGTGATACATACAAAGCTACTAAGAGTAACCACAGATGACCAACTGATTTTTGAACAATATATTCAACAAGTAGTTAAAAAACTCAATTATCTGCACAGGTCCAAACTCAGAAAAACAAACTAGAAGAATGTTATAACAAAGTGTCAAATTTGCAGAAAGAATTCATTAAACGTCTCACTCCTACTTGGCTCTTTACAGATAATCTGGACTGAACTGCCACACTCTATAAACCTTCTTTACACAATATTATCCATCTCTATTTCCCAAACAGAATTTTACACTTTGGGGATAAACTCCAAATTGTCAGGAAAATCCAGCAACACTAATAGTGATTCATTGTACTCCATGTCACCAAAATCTGTAATTTAATTCTATTATAACTGAAATTTTTAGGTAACCTAAATTCATTTAAATCATCTGTAAAGCAGTGCCCAATGGACTCATGGCTGAGCTCGGGTCCAAGTGCAGGATAACCTCCTATATTTATAACTTTCTGCTCAAGGTATAGTTAATCTAGTTACATCTGTAGTACCATTTAGATGAACTTTAACAAATGATGACTATCTTAATTTTACTCACTATTTTATCTGATTATTCTCTCTCCCCCATCATGTGCTGCTTTTACATGTCTCCTGTATCTGTAATACATCTGTTCCTATTTCTCTCTTCATATTCAGCTTATATTTGTGTTTCACTTCTCTATAGATCCGTTTCCTGTCACACTCATATACATTCTCCGTCAAACGTCTATAACTTCTAAATACTAAAGTTTCAACAATCCACTTTTCTTTCTTTAGTGCAAGCTTTTATTCCCTCTTTAACTCACCTTTCTCCTTTCATTCTCATTCCATTTCTTAATATCTGGAGAAAATAACATCATTTGTCTTTAGTACTTTTATTATAAAATGATTTTTCTGTGCCATAGATTTCAGCTACCTCAACTCTTAGATATGTAACCATTGTACTCTTCGGTCTAATGTGATACTGTAATTGTTGAAAACTTTTTATGCATTAATTGTTTAAGAGAAATCATTTTATTATGTATTTATGTGTTACTAGTCAGGAAACTCTGTGGAGTTTTTTTGCCAGACCTTTGCTAAAAAGGATCTTTCTGCTCAGCTGTACTTGCCAGGTAAACACATGTAAATAAATAAATAAATAAATAAGGAGATAAATAAACACCTAGCAGGTTAATACATAAGTGCTAGGCTAGCTGCTCTTGTGGACCATTTTAAATTTACCCAATTTGCCATTTGTTGTTTGAATTAAACTATCCCATTTGGTGATATAGTGGCCTTACCCATCCCATAGTCAATAATTTTATATTACTCCTAGTGTAAATAACTGTGATCAGACTGTGGATAACTTGAGGGGGCCCATGCATAGGATAAAGCATTTAGGAGCTGCATCTGTCCATCAGTAGTACAGGGGGCAGTCCTGGGGAAAATGTTCTGTTTTCCATTCATAGATCCAAGTTGTGCTTGAATATTGACAGGGATTAGCTTTGTTTTTATGGATGGGGAGTCTGTTCCAAAGCAGCAATATACTCTAGGAGATAAACCTGTCCCTACAAAACATTCTGTTGATGTTGTGGAAGAGCTTTTGATTCCTAGGCTGAGGGTTTCTGATGACATTTCTGACTTGTTGATGTGCAGTAAACCCATCAGTATTGTTTTGGAGGATGCCTTGTATGCCAGACACATGTTGCCTCTTAGCAGTCTGCAGGATACTGATTATAGTGACAGGACTTTCAGCTGGCCCATGTAGGACACATTGTTTAGGCCTTGTATCCTTTTTAGTAAGCTATCTATGTTGGTGTGTGTGTGTTCTGAACAGATGCATTCCACAGGGGGTCATTATTCTTAAAGACTGGCCTAATGATGGCTGAGTAAAAAGGGGCAATGATAGCCCAAGCTCTAGACAAAATCCCTTTGTTTATAAGCTGTGCAATATAGAAATACAACAATGGAGACATGTTGGGTGAAAGCTAGGTCACTTTCCACATAAGTTCCCAAATCCCAAACAACTGGGTCAACTCTTAAGTATTGTCAATGTGGTAGTTCCCTGTGGTGATGACTTCCCAAAGGATAAGATAATGCATTTTCTGGCATTTAGTTTCAGTCCATGATTTTGTTACCAGTTATTTATTTAGGACAAACCTTCCTGCAGGATAGTCATGTCATTTGGGGAATCAATGACTAATCCTAGCTTGTCGTCATCTACAAACTTAGTCAGCCACAGTCCTTTGGTATCAGCTTTCACTTCAGAGAAGTTGATGCCAAACAGGATAGGTCTCAGCAAAGAACCCTGGGGACTCCATAGGTGACGGGTTTCTTTGTGGAGATAGCTTCCCCTATTTTGATTTCCTTCTTCCCATCTGTTACCCAGCTGGCAATCCACCAAGTGACATAGGGGATTATTTCTAGTTTATTTATCTTTTTACTGTTCCTGAGCAGGGATTGTGTCAAAAGCTTTGACTAGGTTGAGGTATGTGGTATGTATCGTTTTACCTTTTCCCATTGCTTTTGTGACCTTTTCAAAAATCTCCACCAGGATGGGCAAACGTGATCTTCCTTTGATGAATCCAAACTGAGATGGGTCCAGTGTTTGGAGGTTGCCTGTTTCCTTATCATTTAGTTCCATGATAAGTCTTTCCATTGCTTTGCTTATAAAGATGGTCAGAGTTGTAGGTCTGTAATTGTCTGGATCTGTGGAAGGTCATCCCTTACATAGAGAAATAACTAGCTATTCTCCACTCGCTTGGGAAAAAACCTGTATGGAGTCTGAGGTTGAACAGTGTTGTTGGGGGAGGTGGCTAAATCATGCTTTGTGCTATTTAAGATGCATCCAGAGATATTGTCAGGACCTAATGATGCAGCATTTTCATCTTTTGATAGCGCTTTTAAAACTTCATTTTGCATTATAGTTGGAGTTTAGACAGTTTCAGATATATCTTGAGGGACAGAAAGGGGGGAGAGAGGGGAAAGTTAGAGCTGAATATATCAACTAGTCAGTTGGCTATATCTTCAGCTGGTTTCACTTCAGAATCCTGAAATATCACAATCCTGAACTTCATAATCCGGAAGCCCAAAATCCTGAAAACTCAAAATCCTGAATCCCAAAATACTGAAAATATACAGGACACAAAGCATAACAATATTCCAGTACAAGGACACACAGAAACACATACAATACAAAGGATAACACTTTTCACCAAGTATGGGCAGAGGGTGTGGGGGGCACAGCCCCCCATGCGGGGTGTGCAGGGGGGCATGCCCCCCTGGTTATATTTGGTGGAATGACATATGGTTTGGGTTGTCTATAGATGGTACATGTAGCCTGTGTGTTTTCAGTATTTTGGGATTCAGAATTTTGAGTTTTCAGGATTTTGAATTTTCAGGATTTTGGGCTTCCGAATTATGAAGTTCAGGATTGTGATATTTCAGGATTCTGAAGTGAAACCCTTCAGCCTTAGTGTAGGTAGCACTGTTCAAAATCAGTTCAGTGAAATGTCACTTTGTGCTTCTGAGTTTACAAACATAACTAATTCTCAACTTATTTTGAACCCCAGCAAAACCAAGCATATTATTTTCTACCCCACTAGAAACACTACCCTTCCTCCCTCCTTCAGCATTTCATCACTAAATAACACCATCATCTCTCAAGTACAACTCACAAAACTTTCAGGTGTAAAAATCAACAGTAGTTTGAAATTTGAGATCCATATCGACCAAACCATTAAGAAAATCTAGGTACACTTTAAAGAAATAAAAATATTTCACTAATAATACAAAAGTACTATAGCTAGAACACATCTTATCTCAGATCTTCTCTATGATTTAAACAAATTAGAAACCTACCATAACATTAACACAATTGCAAAATTTGATACTGACGCTACTCCTGGACACATCATTGCACTGCCCTCACACAATTGAATTGGCTAGAACTCCTTCAACTAATAACATCATCAGCTGTGCTTTGCACATAAGATCCTGCACCAACCTGACAAAACACTAGCAATTCAAAACTTATTAACTTCTTACTGTAAAAACATGTACTTACATTTATAAATTACATTTAGACTTTTTGTTTGCTGACTCCTGATGAGATGAGCACTGTTATTTATCCTGAAAGGATGATTGCTTTACCCCAGGATGATACAAATTATAAGGTGGTTACCAAAAAAGGCATCCAACTAAATTATTAACAAATAGATTTGGAACTCTTGGATTTATTGCATAGTAATTGTTTGGATGCATTAAATATTTTAAAGTTGGGAATATTTTTGCTATATTTAAAGTGTATAAAGATAATTTAAATTTGCTTTTCAGACCAGTTGTGGATGTAAACAGTTCAAACACAGGACTTTTAGCCAGATAATGAAATACTGTATTAAACAAAGTCGATGAAATTATAAATGTTCTGATACAAGGTTAGTAACAAATGATATTACTTCACTGTCTTCAGCCTTTCTTCAAGTGAAAGATATTGATACAGTCAATCAATGAATAAGATTTACTACATTTTTTATATTAAGTCAGATTGCCACTTGGTGCAGATTATTCGAACTGGTTTTACAAAACAACTTATTTTGGTCTAACAATAAATTCTACCACCAGATCAAGGGCCTCACAATCCATGCAACTGTAGCACCTGCATTTGCAAATGTAGTTTTGAATGAATTGGAGAGAACTATTGTGCCCAGCTTAATTCTGTAAGTCAGGTTGTCTTCTATGTATGGTTTATTGATTACCTGTTTTTGGTCTGGAGGGGTAGTGAGCAATACTTAGATTTTTTGTGAAGGAACTGAATGATAGTACTTTTAGTTTTAACAAGGATGCAAGATTGTACTTTTGGATATGAAAATTTCTTATTACAGAGGCAGTAGGAACTTCATCGTTGGGATTTATAGGAAACCCATCTTTGTATAAGGATTAATGAATTATGTGAGTAATCGATGCAAATATTTGAAGAGAAATATCACTTGGATTCAAATTATTTGGTTATCCAAATTAAACTTGAAATTAGTCTGGAAGAAACAGAATAATTATTAATGGAAAGAGTTATTCTGCATTCCTCATGAGATAAAAGGAGATATAAGTATCATATGTATTCCCATTCAAAACAAAAGGGTAGTTCCACCAGTGAACCAGAACCATCTCAGGAGGGTTAGATATAATCCAGTGCTAGTAGTTTACATAGCCCAAATTCCTCTTGTAAAAGTTTCAGTGTTGAATATATATGGGCAATGTGAGTGCTGCACAACTGCTGATATGAAGTTAAAACAACTCAGGAAAAGACAGTTGTGTAATGCAGATAGCAGTTTACATGCCTCTCAACTGCCCAGATTTTTGCCTCATATTTTTGGTCTGTTCCTCATAAAATTAGTAGTTTTCAGACAAATCACTGGGGTGATCTGAGGACTGAAGTTAATAAATAATGACATACATTTGATTTTCAGACGTCATAACCTTCATAAAATGCATGCTATTCTAACAAGTTTTAAAGTTTATAAGAGCAACATTTAAAATACGTTCCTATTTTTGGGCCTTTGTCCCCCAATTATGTCAGGCTTTGTCCAGATTTCTTGTGCCAAGATGTTGAGAGGTCAGAAATGCAACCCCAGAGAAGATGACTGATAGCACTCCTAGACTGCCACCAAATGTACAAAAACAATGAACCTGTACCATGGACATGTAAGGAATTACTACCATATGTGCAAAGGAAAGAAATGAAAAGATGGGGGAGCATGTCACATTCCTCCTTTGGAAGCTGCCACTTGTGGTTCTTGCCTACAGTGATATTTCTGCCATCCCAAGCACAGAGCAACACACACCTAGGCACATTCAACAAACTTAATTACTTACTTATTTGCATCCCAGTCGCCACTATAAAAGCCAGTAGACATCCTCATGTAGATGGCATCCTCTAGTTATAGGAACAGTGGGAGAAACCCTCAGATATGGTGGAAACAATATGAACGAGAGAAGCATATGGGGAGATTACTATCATCATGCAATGTGGATCACAAATATAGGCTCATGGAATGATAACAAAGGAAAAAGCTATTCCTCATTGATGGCTACATCTACAGCAATGAGCTGGTGATAAGGGAGAAGTCCTACTGGTTCCATAAAGTAAAGTATGCTGCTGAAAGATATAATGGATAGTAAGTGGTATGCTCCATAGGGCAGGATGGAGCTTTTCCATCTTGATGCTAAGAAGTTACAATATATGGAATGCTGCTCGACCAATGTAGATGGACAATAGGAAGTACAGAGCTGGCATCTCAGGTGCTACAATAGATCTTTCGTACATGTAAACCTGATGTGGTGCACAACCTTCCATCCAGATAAGCACTCCAAGGCAGTATTCACCATCTATGGATGGAAAAATCAATGGAAATACAGTGAAGGGTGCACAGTCTACATAAAGCTGACCCATTAAAGAGGCATATGAAGTCAGTTACATTCCTCACTAAATACACCTGTGACAAGGAGTTGTTGCATCACTGATAATCACTACTATGGGAAACCATGGTGATTTCACTGGGGCTGCACAATGGTTTACTGACGGGACATTCATGACTGTGGTGTGTTATGCACTAGTTGTGTAATATACATACCCTTAGCCGGATCAATGGTGTGAATAAATGTATGCCCATAGTGTTTGTCTTGCTAAGTTATATGATTCTCTATACCTGTTCCTTGGTGTGGTCACTGCTGCTTGTAATGATGGAGAAACATGACTTTACTGTTTATTCAACATTTATTTTGTC
Organism: Protopterus annectens; assembly: GCF_019279795.1. Lineage (NCBI taxonomy): Eukaryota > Metazoa > Chordata > Ceratodontiformes > Protopteridae > Protopterus > Protopterus annectens. The sequence continues at coordinate 650,055,944 of NC_056750.1, forward strand.
AGTTGTTTTAGGCTGCCACTTTAAAAAGAGTGCATTCCAACTTCCCCTTTTGCAGATAAAGGGATGCATTTTTTACTGTTCCTAGTGCATCTGATGAAAGGACTTGTGCTATCGCTGTATGGATTCAACAGCAAATTTTAGTAGAATGTTAAATGTTTGCAGCCCTTGAATTCCTTATACCTGCATGCTTGCAACATTTGAAGAGCTGCATCCTTTCTTTCCCTGAGTTGGTCAGTTTATTAATGGAATATGTGGAGGCCACATTCACACTAAACATGAATCATAGCTTCGAAATGTGCTCGTCTCCACAATGTTGCCGTGCCTTTGATTGTGCACTGCACTTTTGGAGTGAGGCTGATCTGTGTGCCAAGGGGCTTCCTATAAGCCAAAACCTTTAGAAGCATACCTTACAGGCTGGGGTACTTCCTTGGAAAATTACAGGTGAATCTTCAGGTTGTCCTTGAAGTTTTACAAGGTGGTCAGAATCATGTGATAAGTTGGAAATTGCCTGCTAGCTGGCACACCCAGATGTCCACATAGAGGAAGTCAGGATATCAGAAAGAAGAAGTTGAAAAATGCAATGGGCATTTTTGGCCACCTTGTGGACCACTGCTGTCTGGATTTCATTCATAACATAGTTCACAGCTTAAGGTAAAATACTATCATGTTTTATGCCTCCTTCTGTATTTCTCTTACATTAGTCTTTGTATATAGTATTCATTAAATTTGCTTTGCATTTCACACCTATTGGTGTAACAAGGCAGAATCAGAATTGTTGACTTAAGTGTGGATTTTGCGAACAGTTCATTCATGTTTGTGATTATCAACTGTACTGTTTGTAATTGAGGGTGACTGTTGCCTGCTGTCTACATTCTGCCTGCTGATTTTTTGTGGAGTATCAGCATCCCAGGTTTCCAGCATGTGTCCCTTAGTACCAATGCCATCTGCTGTTGCTCTGCTTGGAGTGGACACAGTTGTGGTTGTCTGTATTCCCAGACTGCTGTCTGTGTGTTTTTCAGTTCAGACTTTAGTGTGCCCTACTGCTGAGATGTGCTACTTCACTAATGCATTATGTACTGTACTACTGCATACCTTTATGTGTGTTTGATTGTGTGTATAAATAAATAAATACACACAACGCACACACACACACACACACACACACACACACACACACACACACACACACACACACACATACACACACACATCTCTCTCTCTCTCTCTCTCTCTCTCTCTCTCTCTCTCCACACATGCCATACTGCATTTGTGATTTTGCCTGCAAAGGGGGAGGGTGTTTCTTCCAGGCTTATCTTCTATATTCTTTTTGATTTCCTCTGTGCACGTCTCTCTGTCTTTGTGTCCTCCTGTCTTACTGTGTGCACCTTTGCCTTTTATTGACAACTCTGATTTGCAAGTGCTTTCCTAACTAGCTGCACTTCCTGTGTTTGCATACTCCAGTGTTTATGTTTCCTACCTTTACTTTGCCTCCAGTAGTATTGCCTAAAAGACCCATCTCAATACCGAAAGACAATGACAAATTCTGGTAATCACTGCCACTCAGGTAAAAAATGTACTCTCCAAAGCCAAGAATACAGCATCCATGGGACCAGACAACATCCCGGGCTGTGTACTGCATGAACTACAAAATGAACTGGCACCTCACCTATGTGTCATGTTTAATCATAGCCTCACCTCAGGCTTCATGCCCACAGAGTGGCGTACAGCTACAGTCATCCCACTCCACAAGGGGAGATCCACTTTGGATCCCGGGAACTAACGTCCCATCAGTCTGATGACCCTGATCTGCAAGGCTATGGAACATATTATCATAGAACTTATAAACAAAGATATTGGCAACTATCAAACACTGGACCCCGCCCAGTTTGGGTTCGTGAAGGGCTGATCTTGCCTCCTGAACCTGATCAACTTCTTTGAATCAGTCTCCAGACCCATGGACGAGGGTAAGGTGGTTCACACAGCCTAGGCTTTCAACACTATCCCCCCAGTCTGGAATCATAGATAAACTTACTAAGCTGGGGATTAATCCCTATGTCACTTGACAGGTTGCAAACTGGCTTACTGACAGAACATACACTGTAAAGGTAGCCAACTCCAAATCCAGCTCCATACAAGTGACAAGTGGTGTACTACAGGGTTCTGTCCTGGGACCACTCCTGTTTGGCATCTACTTCTCTGAAGTACAGGCCAGCACTAAGGGACTCTGGCTTACAAAGTTCACAGATGACTGCAAGCTGGGAGCCATTACTGAATCCCCAAATGATGTGGATATACTACAAAAGGGCCTTACCAAAACAGATGCCTGGTGCCAAAGCCATGGGCTCAAGCTAAATGCCAAAAAATGTATAACTGTCCACTTTGGGAAAAAAACACATACCTGTGAACTACCACATAGGTGGCAGTACACTAAACACCGAAAAGTGTGATAAGAGACCTAGGGACACAGGTGGACAGTGGTCTCACCTTTGATAACCACATAGCCACAACAGTTAGAAAATCCTTTTGCATGGCACACCTCATCACTAAGGGCTCTTCATCCAGAAAAAAGGAGGTTATTGTCCCTCTGTACTCATCCCTCATTAGACCCATTATAGAATACAATGCCCCATTTGGTGTGTACCTCACAAGACATCTGCAACAACTAGAAAGGCCGCAGAAATGCCTCACAAAAAGAATCACAGGCCTAAAGCAGATGCCTTATGCTGACCATCTAAAGAAACACCAGCTATAGTCTGTCACATATTGTCTACTCAGAGACGATCTCTGCCTAACATGCAAGGCCATGTCAAACCCAGAGTTGTTGGACATGCTACACTTAAGAAATCCCAATCCCTCCGAGCCACACGCTTGTCATCACGATGAATAGAAACATGCTGGAGGGATAGGTTCCTGACCCAGAGACTCCCCATACTCTGGAATAGGCTGCCCATACATATCAGGCAGAGTGCCTCAATGGCCCTCTTCAAGAGGAACCTTGACGAGACTTTTAGAAAATGGAGTGCACATAAATAACTGTCACATCATGGAGAGAATACACAAATACTTATCTTACAGTGGCTGCAGGTCAGGACTGAGTCACAGACCATTAAGACCGAAAATTACTGAACCATCAATGTTGCCCTTGGTCAGCAATTTTCAAGGCATCCTTGCTATTCACCTGAACTATCTCCAGCTCATGCAGCTGGAACTTTGTTTGAACTTTACATTACCTGAATGATGGCACCTCGGAAACCCATCAACTTTCTCCTGCAACACAGCAGTGCTTGTAATGCTGTGCAAATGTAAGCACCTGATATGGGGGGGGGGACTGAATTCCTAAATGCCTGATCTCCCAGGAGTCAGAAGAAGAAACAGATTCATTTTGGAAAGTATGAAAACCATGTTGAACATAACAAAGATGCTGAATGGATAAAATAATTAAAAGAAACAGTAAGGAGGACTAATGCAGAGGACATGAAATAGGATGATATAACTGCCAGAGAAATTGAGGCAAAATTAAGACAATCTTCTAACTGGAAAACCCCAGGCCCAGATACAATATCTAACTTCTGGCTAAAAGCATTAACATCTTTATACAAAGATTTAGCCCTTAGTAAGAATTACTTTTATGGGCATCCTGATCAGACACTGGCCTGATTAACAATAGGAAAAATGATACTCCATCTTAAGAGTGAACCTGCAAGGCATCCAGAGAACTATATACCAATAACTTGCCTTCTGATGTTGTACAAACTATGTACTAGAATTGACACAGAGTTTATAGTCACTTAGATCTCCCCTCCCCCCAATTATGGCAATAGAACAAAAGAAAGTCATATGGAACAAAGGATTATTTGTTGCTGTATAAAGCCATAATAGAGAATTGTAAAAAGGGGAAGAATTTAAGTATGGCAGGGATCGATTACAAAGAAGTATTCAACAGTGTCCCACATTCATGGTTAAAAGAATGCTTAGAGACATAACACCCTATACTGATCAGTTAACATTACAGTGCCCATGGAACAGTGGCATACCACTTGGCAGATGAACCATGGCAAAGGACAAATTATTATCCCAGGGATAACAATTCAAAGGGAGCTTTTCCAGGGAGATTCTATGTTACCACAGCTGTTTTGCCTTGCTCTTAAGCCATTAATCTATTTACTTAACAAATTAGGCTATGGTTGCAATTTGGCTCCCAGATGACAACATTGTTTGCATATTTTTAAGTACTTTCTGTAGATGACATAAAACTGTATAGTTCATCAGATGAAGAGTTGAAAGTGCAATTACGAATGGTTAAAACTTTCTCAGATAATATTTAATAATGACATTTGTCCAAAAAACACTTCACACCAGCTGGTTGGAACCAATAGCAGCTTTATTCACATAAAACACACACTGGTTTAGCACTATAATAATGACATTTGGTCTGGCATAATGTGCAAAAGCAACATTTAAAACAGAAAAACTGTAACACCAAGAAAAAAATCAACCCGGGACAGGAGTGTGGCAGAAAGGAAGATGAGCAGGAAGGAGTGTATACATTTTTGGCAATAGGTAATGTATCGAAATAAAACATGAGCAAATGAAAATAATGCTTGGTAAGAGATACTTCAGAAGACTAAAACTGATAATGAAACCTGCCTTGACATCTACAAATAAAGTTCAAGCTATAAATCGATTTGCTCTTCCTGTTTTAACTTCCTGTTTTTGGGGAGATCGAATGGCCCCAAACATTATTGGATTGATAATAAGAAAAATGCTTCCTGCTTAAGAAATGCTATATAAAAATCAGTGTATACCAAGAGTATAGATCCCTCACTCTGAAGGAGGTACAGGCTTCCCTGAAATTGATTACATGAATAGATCTGCAATCCTGGGACTGCATGGTTACCTGCTGACCTCAAAGCATAATGAAAGTTAAAACATGAGGAGAAAAATCTAAAATGACATCTTCGCTTAGTTTAGCAGAAGCATTTCAGTGTCAAGGAAGAATAGAAATCAAACTGGAAGTAGACAAAAATCAGACAACTGAACGTGCTAAAAACCAAAAGAAAGAATATAAGGTGAAGGATCAGATGAGAAGGGAAAAACTGTGGAAGCAACAGAGATTTTCTGAAACAATCTCATGTAGATCACAGTTTCATGCATGAATGGTTGAGGACAGGGGAATTGAAACCAGTATAGTGGACTATGTACACACTGGTTCATAGGTTCATATAAGGCCCTACGAGCCTAGCCATATTTATCCCAAGCTGCCCCAATTGTTGATGGTTAGTTGAGTGAAGTTCACAGAGGTAAGGGTTTATTTTAATACTGATTCCTCTGTCCATGAGGGACATGGGCATAACCCCAGGAGTGAATTCGTAGTCACCCATCCATTGCCCAGGCTTGTCTTTTAAGAGGGTCAAGGAGGTGCTCTTTTTCTCCTGAATTGGAAGCTTGTTCCAGAGAAGTGTCAGTCTCTCTCTCAGCATGCCCTGTTCATGTCAGAGGCTAGGTTAAATCCCTGGAGTGAATGACAGTCGTGCAGTTTGATTTATGAATGTGTAGCATTTCCATCAGGGTCACATCAGAGACTGCCCTTTAAGCCATGCGCAGGTTACCACTTAGCAGCCTGTAGGAGACAGAATACGGTGACAAGACTTTCAATCTTTCTGCGCAAGACTTATTTTGTTTACCTGTAATTTTTTGGTGAGAAACCTCTGTGGTCTCACCAACTGTTGCAGGTGTCTGGTGAAGTATATGCAAAAAGGGAGCATTGTACTCAATTACTAAATGCAATCTTGGGTATTAACTATCATTTCTATGGCATTACATTGGAATGAAATGAGTAGACTTGAAATGACCTCCAGGTCAATACCCTAGTAATCTCCTATGATCCACCTATGAATTATTGGTCTGATAAGGGCCGAATATAATGGAATTGTAACTTCCTTAGATCTAGATGTGTTGCCTTTACTTATAAGGTGTGCCATACAGAAGGATTTCCTTAATACTGTGGTTATGTGGTGGTCAAAGTTCAGGTTGCTATGAACCTGAGTACCCAGATCATGTACCAAAGGGTCTACACTTAGGGGGTGTGCTATCTATAATGTAATTAACAGGGATGTCAGCTTTCCCAAAGGGAATAATAATGCATTTTTTTTGCATTTAGGTTGTTTCCATGGTTTTGGCACCAATCATTTGTCTGCCTTAACCCTGTATGCAGTACATTAACATCATTGGGGGGCTCAATGATTGTTCCCAATTTGCAATCATCAGCAAATTTTGTCAGCCACAGGCCATCCAAGTTTGTCTGGACTTCTGAAAAATAAATTCCAAACAGTAAAGGACCCAGCACAGAACCCTTTGGTTACTCACTTGGTTTACAAATGTGCAGGTTCTGTAAAAAAGAACAGGAAACAGTAGAAAATATTGCTTCTGGATATGATACAGTCACAGCAGAAGGTCTATGTACTAAACAGCACAATAATGTGGCAAGACTGTTGCACTGGGGACTGTGCAAATATTACAAACTAGAATTAGGTGGGAAACATTGGAAACATGAACCACAAAGCATTACAGAGAATGATGATGTGTATATCACATGGGATCACACATTACCAGCAGTTCAAAAATAGATGCTACAAAAACAGATATAGCAGTCCATGAAAAAAGACAAATGTATCACTGACCACTGATTATAGTGTCTTATGAATAGAGAGATACAAAGTCATAAAATATCAAGATTTGCAGGCAGAAATGACACCGATGTGGAAAAAAAGATACTCAGTTCCAAAAGTACTAGAAGCAATGGGTCTAATAAAAAGAATTTGCAGTTGTACTCAGGCATGTTACCAATGCATATTACCCTGTAAAATCTACAGAAAGATGCAATTATAGGCACATTGTAAGTGCTAAGAAGAGCACTTTTGGTTAACATCAAAAACTGAAACAATACTAATTTTATGAGTTCTGCTTGTAACCTGACTTAGGAATAGGGTCCATTCCCATCATGGTATTAGAAACCCGAAAGACCTGGAGAAATTAAATAACATCAGAGGTATATGTGCTTGCTAATAATCTACTAACAGTGACCATGTGAAATTAATAATATGCTTGCCATTTGTATGTATTAAATCTAGGTAAAATGCTTTGAATCAGCTTAAACATCATAATAAGCATTATTCTATTTGCCAGCCATATGCTATATTTAACTATCACCATTAGATGCATTGTTATTTGTTCTCCCTAACTATTACCTTTAGATAAATTGTTACTTGTTCTCCCTTTTCCTGGGCTGCACTAGGAAAAATCTACCTTAATGCATCTTCTTAAGTTAACAAACTGTTAACTAAAATGAACACATCTTCTTCTTCTTTCGGCTTTACCCAGTTAGGGGTCGCCCCAGTGGATCCACTCATGATTGGCAGTGGAGTTTTAGAGTGTCGAGTTGCCAGCCTGGTGCCCAACCTTCCACAGAAGGCACACACATGCACACACTCACACCTAGGGCCAATTTAGAGTGTCCAATCCACCTACAGCATGTCTTTGGGATGTGGGAGGAAACCGGAGCACCCGGAGGAAACCCACACGACCACAGGGAGGACATGCAGAATCCACACAGAAGGCACCCCAGCCAAAAATTGAACCGGAGAACCTCTTGCTGTGAGGCGGCAACGCTTACCGCTGCACCACCCTGGCATTAACTCCCATTGTATTGTCTACCTAGGTTTGAGTATGAGATACCTTAATACATCCATAAATGGCACTTTAAACAAGGTGCAATGTCTCATGTTAGAGGGAAAATCCACCTCTAATTCCAGTTACTTTCAGTTCTCACATTATTCAGATGAAGCCACTAGGATCACAGTGCCAAAACTAAGTGTAGACTTTAAGGTGATGTCTGGATTCTTACAGAAATATATCCAAACTAAGAATCTGAACTACTTAGGCTAGAAAAAAAGGATAAAGCTCTTCAGAAATTAAGGTAGACAAACCTTCCCTAATGAGCTCATAAATTCCATAAATGGATAATTCATAAGGACAGCAAATGCATACTAATTTTCAGAAGTATGTTTTTAAGTTTCTCATTCTTTCTGAATAGAACTGTGTACGTTACGCATTCAAAGAAAAGAGACAAAAAAAATATCAGATGATTAGCACTGCCCTCCTAACCCTTGCAACTGTACCCTTTAAAACACTGGTTCCTGATTATTAAGGTAAAAACCATGCATGAGGTTCAACTCCCACATTCAGCAATAAACAACAGCCTAATTTAATTAGTGCCTATTGTTTCTTAGCAGCACTTCTCTACAGTTACAAATGACTAAAGCACAAGTAGGTTGGGCAAAATGATCAAAGATACCAACATTTTGTGCTCAGCCTCATGATGAAAGGGTTTACTTATTCTTGGTGTATGGGTCAGGATACCTGTCCAGGTTTATCCACATGCACGTAATGTACTTTTTTGTGCAGCATGTCATACGGCTTCAGTGTACTTTTAAATGAATGCTACTGCTGTAACTGAGTAGTGGACTCACAAATTTCCTAATGCTATTCTTGACATCATCTTGGCAGTGCGATTTTTTTTTTCTTTTGACTGCAGTGTTCTTGCCGTTAACAACATGACCTCATGATGATAGATCAGTCATTTGTTCTGCCTGAGAACACATGTAGCACAATTGGAATGCAGATCTCAAATTCAGGTCAGAAACAAATTTGTGTAGATTGGTAGCGGTCCCAGTTTAGCCCAGTTCATTGGGTGGAACGCATTTAATACCCTTATTAAGTGCTGCAAGTTCATTCTTTCCTCGCTGAGCAAGCAAAATATTAATCACATTGCATTTCAGTTCTGATCCTAGTTACAATTCTCTGCTCTTGGCCTTTCGTGTTTTTGGGCATGAACTACTACATAAAAATGTAGTTTCCTATCTTTGCCTCTTCATTTTCTTTGACTTCTATCTTCTTGTCTTTATTATTCTTGATTTTGGAAATAAATTCAGTAGCTGTCATGTAGTTTGGAACACTGAATATTATTAAAAGAAAATTAATCTTCTCTAAAAGGCAGAATGATAACATAAATTACCCGCAGCTGCAAGATGGTTACAAATGACATCAGAAGTGTCATGCAAGGTCTATAAAACTGACTGTGTTTCTGCCCATGCCTTAAGCTGTTAGGAAATATTAGTGGTTCAGTACAGTAGTGTATTTATTTGCCTTTGATTTTAAACTTAGCTAAAGTAGAGAGTGCAGGTTTGTGTTTTTTGGAATATATGGATGTAATTGTCTCCAACAGTTATAATACAGTCAAGTGCATGTTGAAACATGGATGCCCTGAAATGTAAGACATGCCCTAGTACCTTGAATGAAGGTTGCAAGACTTCAAGACAGACTGCAAAGGTAACAAAGGCCAGATGCCCCCCTTCAGGGCAATTGACACTGACATCATGCTACTGGAGAGGAAGAAGTAAAGTAACTAGGCAGTACATGGTTCAAGGAAGGGGAATGACAATGAAGGGCACACACTGTCACTGTTGCTGTGGAAGCCCTTTATTGTTGGTGGATCAGTGCACTTGGGAGGTGATGACCCTTAACCATTGTAAAGGGGAAGCAGTAAATTCTCAAAGGATGATACTACAAGAAAAAAAAAGACAGCCATCTAAGGATGAAAAGGCCACTGCAGTGGAGCAGCGCTAAGGAAATAAACATTTCAATTATGCAAGAATGCATCTAGCAACAAATTGCATGAATGATGTTTTTTATTTTTTTAAAGTTATCTCATATATCTTAAATACTGAAAATATTATACAGTCAGGCTAACAGAATCCAATCAATATCATGCCTCAAAAGTCTAAATAAAACATACTGAAGATGAAGGAGGACTAGAGTCTGTCTTTTAAATCATACATCCTATAGTAATCTGTCTAAAAATTAACATTAAGTGAACTGGAGCTTGCATCAGTAATACAATCTTCACTCTGCCAGTCACTCACTCTCAATATCATCTTCACTTGCCAAACAATTTAGAAATGCACATTCCTAATCAAGTGTGTCACGAGCGTACAAGCAATCCATTCACTTCAACTACAAACACCCCTATCACAACTAATAGGCAGTCGAGTGACTAGCCTGCTATCCTCAGAAAACACAACACTGGAAAATTTTTTTCTCAGTCAGCCTAAGCAAGAAAACTCCTAGTTTAAAAAGTGTTTAATTTAACTGAATACATTTATGCATTTGTTTACACATATAAAGGCTATATTACAGATGTAGAGAAACCTAATCCTTCTAACAATTTTCCCTGTATTTTTTTTTTTTTTACTGAAAAAAATCACACACATATCAGTATGGAGCCAAACTTCAAACTGAACTATCCCTATGACAGAAAATCAGAGAACTCATTTAGAGAGATTTACATTATGCTGTGCATTCATAGGTGTTCGTTGCAAATACCTTATACATACTTTTTCACATTAATTTACATTTTTATATTTGAATATATTTTTGTTATATTGTACACCTCCCATATCCATCAGTAATTCTACAGCAAAGTATAGGTTCTACTGCCCTTCATTCCCTATCTGTCACCCTCATAAACTCACTTCACTCTATCTTTCTTTCCAAACTGTAGTACATTTCTGTTTCAATCTTTTTAGTATCCCTTCCTGGCACATGCTGAATATATTATCATGTATTTGCTACTTGAACTCTACTGATATCCCCTAACTTCCATTCCTTATCAATTTCCCCTTTCAGCCTACCTATCATTAATAGCATCTCTCCTCTCTCCTATCTCCCATGTCCTACCTACCCCACACAACTTAAGTATTATAACAACCCTCCTCAAGCTTTTTACTTGCTAACTGTAACTTACTCTACAGTTCTTTTATTCTCTGTCATAATGTTTATATCACTTTACAACCCCTCCACAAATTGATATTGTCCACCTCTTTTTCCCTGCATCTCCAACATTTTGGATTCTCCCACTGACTTTTCCAACCTTATCATTTTGGTATTGTATATCAGCTATGCAAGAACTTAATATGCCAGTCCCTCACTGGCCTTAAAACCTTTTCTTCATTACTTGTCAAGCTTTATACCACTTCCCATCGCTTCTCACTCACTTTACTTAACTTGCCTCTTGCCCGGTTTACCAACATCAGTCATGTTTTTTCTCCTCCCCAAAATCTCGAAATATTCATGTGGCCCTTCCTTTGTGTACTCCTCCTCACTCAAGGGCTTTACTTTTTACCACACTATACCCATTCCTGCTCTCCTCTTCTTTTCCCTCATTATTCTTCTGACCTGTCCATCAATCAATCGCTCTTCCTCAAACCAAAAGCCTTTGTTATACGTTCAAAAAGTGTTAAAATGTTCCTTCTTCTCCTCTTTCAGTAACTGCTGAACATGTCTCAGTCCTTTATCTTCCCAGTCTCCTAACAATTTCCTACTCACTTGCTGCTATCTGTCATGTATTACATCCATGATCCTAGCCCCCTGAGGCCTTTTCAGTCTCACCCTCTTCTTCCCAAATCAGCTTCAGTCACCCTATCTGTCTAAATATATTCTTTCATCTATCTTGGCATTTTTCCCACACTTTCCATCTAACCTTCTCTTTCTATAAACCCCTCAGTCTTGGAAACACATTTACTGCTATTATATACCTCCTAAACTCACAACCTTCCTTACTCTTTCTTTTCCAGTCCTACATCTTCTCCATCTCAAAAAAAAAAAAAATCTGTCAGCTACCTTCTGTAGCTCCCCAGACCACTTTGCTGAAGGCTCTATTGTATGTGCCTTCATGAACATATCACTGAAGCTAACACCATCATCCTGACTACTAGCATGTTACTTGACATCATTTTCACTCTGCCTGCCCACTTGTCCAACATCCTCTTTATCATACCTGCAACTCCTTCTAATTTGTCTTTTTATCTTCTTCAATGTAGAGTACATTTTGGCTCTAAAGTACTTATGCCCTGGTTTTCTACCATGTCAGGCCTACTGATTTCTAAACTCCTTTCCCCACCACTTTCACCAGGGATTTTTTGGGATGGAAACCAACCCTAATTCTTTACTAAACTCCTTACAAATAATTAGCACTCTATTTTTTGTTTTAGTTATCCTTTGTTGACTGGCTTAGTCCCACTAGGATAATGGCCTCTTTTCAGGGGAGACTCGAGGTGGCATTTTTACTACTAGGGGAAATTTGTCCAGGGCATCAGGGAACTTCTCATACTTTTTTTCAATGGGTGCCATGGGATTTTTTGCATTCACCTGTGATACAACCAACTCAAACAGGTGGGTTCTTGCTTTAACATCTTATTCATCTCATGCACTGCAATGTCCTCAGTCCATCTAACTGGTATGGGAACAGAACCCACAACCTTCTGCATCAAAGGAGAGTGCACTATCTGCTGCACCACTGACACTGCCCTTAAGGCAGCATCAGTCCTACATTCTCCCTATAATACTATACAGTTTTTAGCAAATAAGTTAATACTACTTCTTTTCCCATAAACTATCCAACTTTCTATCAACCTGTTTATCTGCTAAACTAATTTTCCCATAACTCAGATAGAAATTCCTGGGGATAAAAGTGCTCCTGTCTTCCTCCTCTCCCTAACTCGCCTTGCCCAATACATCACTGTCTACCATAATCTGAACATTTTGTTCCCAATACAGTACTCTAATGCTCTGCATAGCCCTTCCTGCTACTAATGCCTGTTCTTTATCATTTAGTATAAAGTCTAAATTCACTGAATCAAAAGCCTTGTACACGTCTGTATTCACATGTAATCTTTCATACTTTCACTGTCTTCCTCTCCAAGACCAACAATTCTTCTGCTACAGCAGGTGACTTCTGATTAATCATTAATTTTTTGCCCACTTGCCATCCATCCATCTATCCATCAATCCAAAATACTTGAAAAAAAAACACTGTAGAATGAAATTGTTGAACATATTAAAAATACCACATTCTCTGCGTTGGGCAACATGAGTTCCATCCAGGTTACTGCACTATGATTGCATTATATAAATGTATTAATAACATGTGCTGTAATGTGGACAATGGGTCATATTTTAAGAACATAAAGGAGCATTTCAAAAAGTAGACCATGATAGTTTACTGGCTAAACTTGCAGCTGTTGGCTTCTGCAATGAAGTAAACGTATGGTTCAAAGGCTACCTTTCCAATAGTGCATTTACAATCTGTTGTATTATGGATAGTACACTAAACAAAGTGTAACCCAATGGTATCTGCTAAGTCCAGTGTCATTTTCCCTCTTTATTAATGACCCTTCATTGGATCTTTCTCATATTAACTATTCACACTATGCAGGTGATCCAGTGCAATGTCACACAGGTAGATGCTTCAGTGATTTCCACTTCTCTTCCTAAACCACTTTATTGTGATTTTTCAAAATGGTTAGTATGCAATTAAAATTCAATTACTACAGCCAAAACTACCTTTATGCTTTTTAGTACACAGCATAAACAATAGCATGCTATAAACCTCCTTAGTCACTGACCCCACAGGCTACCCACTAAGCACAAATACACATAAGTTCATAGGTTCAAAGGTACATACTAGGCTATTGATTTATTAGGATTTAAAAAATATAGCCTTACATTCCCATAGTAGATTTTACCCTTTATATTTTTCATACAAATAACCCAGTGGAGGTGAGAACAAGGAAATGTTGGGACAGTTAATTATTGCGCCTATTCATAGGGATGAATTTGGAATTTCCCATCCATTCATTCAAATTACATTTGAATAAAGTAAGAGAAGTACTTTGCTTTATGTGGACTGGAAGATGGTTCCACAGAACAGGTATTCTCTGTGATACATATCTATCCCTCCATCTTGTTCTATTCATGTTGCAAAAGAGATTGAGATCCCTTGAGTGGGTGTTCATGGTATCACTGGACTTACATATGTTTACTAGATTTGTGATGACCCATGCTAAGCCAGTAATCACAGATCCTGAATCCTTACCACTGACACTGGAGAGAGATTTTCACTTGGAATACAAATTGGTACACTCAGTATTTCCAGATGCAGACCTCTTTGTATCAAGCACAATTTCCCTTAAGAGCACACAAGGCACACACTCAGCCTGGGGTCTGGATTTCTCTATCTGTCTCCCTCCAAGTCCCCAATAAGACTCCCCACAGGTACAGCTGTAGGGTTAGGTCCTCAGCCGAGTGTCTAAGCCAAGTCCTCCAGCACCCTCTCTGTGAAACCAGTGATTCTTGTCTCCCTGCCCAAGTAGCTCACACACACACACACACACACACACACACACACACACACACACACACACACACACACACACACACACACACACACCTGGGGACGGCCAGCACAAACTGACTAGCTATGCCTTCTTTTGCCTAGACTATAATGCAGTTAGTTGTCACTACCACCAAGCACTACAAAGCCAGCTACCTAAGGATCTTGCAAGGGTACCTAATTACCCAATTATACTGTGTGAAATTAATATTAATACAAATGGTAATGTTGACCAAACAGCAAGGCTTTCAAGAGTGGCCAGAGTTAGCACCAAATAAATATATGCACATACTCCCAAAGCTTAAATATTTTCTAAAAAGTACCAGCCACAATGAAAAGTTTAAATATATTTAATAAATAATATAAGAACATGAAAATACTAAATATCTACATAAACAGAAAGCAGTAGCGTCTTAAGTTCTTTTTCAAATTAATAACCAAGTCACTGCATCAAGACCTCAACAGGGAAGTCAGTAAGTTAACTGTAATAACCAACCTCATCTTAGAACAGAGACATATATTTTAGTCCTCAGGGGTCCCATATTTATAGATCAGAGTACAATCCAATAACCTTGGAGACCCTTAAATTTTTTGGATTTAAAAATTCAAATGTGTAGAACACAACCAGTCTAACAAAGATTTTATCCAAAATATCTCAACACTTGTGTTCCATCTCTCACATAATAAGCAAGCCAGTACATTGCTAATACATAATACATTATTCACTGAACCTTCAAAACTACCCATAAATATCCTTCAAGAGGTTACTCCAAATGGTTCTCTCAGACTTGGCCAAGTTAGGTGAGAGGAAGTGAATGATAAGGCCAAAGTGTTTAATTTCAGAATTTAGTAAGACTAATATTAAATGTGCAACTTACATCTGACTAGATGAGCCCACCTGGAAAGCCAACTACATCAGACTGTTCACACAGTTTATACTGTAATAGGTCATGGAAAATATTCTGCTTATACATGCCAACTAAGGTTCAACACTCACCTTTTAAATAACTAAAGTTTGCGTATCCTATTCCTAATAGTAGAATCAAAAGGCTTAACCAATTAGGAATAATATACAAAATATCAACAGCAAAATATCTAAACTGAAAAATAGCTAAACACAAAATATTGACAAAATCTAACCACAATTAAAACCAATGTTTTTGAAGGGGGCCCCCTGTACCCCCCCTCACTCCATGTTAATTATACTGTATATACCAACTGTAATGTCACACAACAGTGAGGAAAGGGTATAAACCCTTAGCATAACTATAATTTTGTGGATATTTTGTGTTAAGTTTAGATATTATACTGTGAATCTTAGGATGTTTTAGATCATTTTAGGTGCAAACATATATATATATATATATATATATATATATATATATATATATATATATATATATATATATATATATAGCTATTTATAGATATAGATATAGATATAAATATAGCTAGATATAGTTGCTGTTTAGAATGTTGACTGTGGGAACTCCATTCGGCAGTTCATTTTACCTATAGTTCTGAATGAAAACAGTTCATTTTGTCGACACATGTAAGTGAGTTGGTTTTGAGGATGGGAGTGTGTTTGTGCGAGTGTTCTACCATTCTTTTCAAGCACTAAATGTGATTACTTCCCAAATCGAGCAGGACAAAAATGATAATCCAGGTGCAAATTTGTTTAGAACCATCGAGTCATCTAGACCAGCCTTAATGGTAGCCAAAGTGGTACTTTGTTTGACTTGTAGTGGTAACTTATTCCATATGCTAGGAATATATTGAGTTAGTAACCTATCTCCCCAGTGAGACTTGGTTATTTTTTGGTGTAGATTTAAGTCCTTGCTGTGGGTGTTTGTAGAGCCACTCATTTTGCGAAGAAATAAGAGGTCAAATAGGACTGGGTTTTTCATGGCTCAAAAGGCGAGACACAGGTCACCTTGCAGCAACCTGTTAGCTACTGAGTATTAGGAGAGTTATGTTAATCTATCAGAGTAGTTGAAGGATTTAATACCTTTAATTTCTTGTTTATAAATCTTTGAAACCTTTCCAGTTAACTGATATGTATGGATCTGTACATACCAAAGGGGGCATTATATTCAGTGATTGGTCTGATAAGGGAAGAGTACAGTGGTAGGATGAGCACTCACTCTGGATCTTGAAGATATTACCCTGGAAATTAACTGGGCTAAACAGAAGGATTTCCTGACTGTGGTGGAAACATGATGATGGAATGAGAGAAAGCTGTCCATCCAAGTACCTAGGTTTCTTATGCTTATCTCTGTCTGAAGAGCAGTACCAGTTATAACATATTAGGACTGAACAACCATTATGCCATAAGCAGTTGAACAACACTGTTTTCATTTAGTATGCCACCATTTTTGATATACCAAATATGTGCACATTTCAGACCTTGCTGGAGCTGTTTTGTATCAGTGGAGGAGTGGAAAACAGTGCTCATTCTGCAGTCATCTGCAAACCTGGTCAACCACACATTTAAGATATTGGCTTGGATGTCTGCAAAAAAAATACCAAACAGAAGATGGCTCAGAACTGATCCTTGTGGCACACTACTAGCTACAAATTTACGTTCAGAGAGAGAACCGGCAGCTGTCACAACCTGGGATCTGTTGGATAGCCAATTTGCAACCCAGTGGACAGCGTAGGTGTTTATATTAAGCTTGCTTAAGTTTTCAATAATACCAGCATGGGGGACAGTGTCAGAAACCATGGCCATGACAAGATAATTAGAGTGCACAAAATGACCACTGTCCATTGTCCCTGTAACCTTTTCAAAGAAGCTTACTAGAGTCAGGAGACAAGGCCTGCCCATCGCAAAACCAAACTGATTAGGATCTAGATTGGATAAGTTGCTTATGCCTGCATAAATGAGTTTTGCTATGAGATGATCCATGGCTTTGCATATATGTCTGGTAAGGCTGATGGGTCTATAATGACTGGGTCTGCAGAGGGTACCACCTTGTGCGGGGGAGTCAAAGTGGCTATTCTCCAGGCATCAGGAACTCTGTAGATAGTTTGAGAGTGAGCAGTTTCAGCAGAGGTTTGGATAAGTACATAACTGGCACTGATGAGATTGCAGCCAGGCATGTTGTCTGGTCCCATGAAAGTATTAGTTTTAGTCTTTGACATTTATTGGTTCAAGGTGATAACAGGGAAAAGTAAATTCTCAGGGATAATGGGTCCAACAAGGTGGTTAGGACAGATATACAGTTAGCACTAAATCTGTTAATATATTAACTATATCCTTGGGGTGTGAATGGGTGATATTATGGATAAGCTCAGTGCATGTTGGACATTAGTCATTACTTTTTAGACATAAATGAAGAAAGATTTGTAGTTTTATTTGGAATTTTTAGCACTCTTAAGTTCATACTCTGCTTTACATTTTCTAATATTGTTTTTAATTTCCTTATTGGCATGTTTCAGTGTAGTCTTGAGGTGGGGAGAAGGAAAATTCTTGCAACTTTTCATTATTTTTTTTCTTTTGTTGTACAGTTTTTTTTAATATGAGGGGGTCCATTGTAGAACTTACAGTTTATATATATATATATATATATATATATATATATATATATATATATATATAATATATACATAATGTATACATGTATGGGATGGGTATCTTTAGTATGCGACTGTTCAGGTGCTGGTATTAATAAGAAGTGAATGAAGCAGCCCTCTGAGTCGGGTTGAATTACAAGGGATTGTTGGGAATTTTTCATAGGTTTCAACAAGCTGAAGTAGGTTTGCCTTGGAGAACTCCCTATAGATGGTCTCATTTGGTGGTGGGGTGGTACCATTACATCTGACAGAGAAGATGATTGATTTGTAGGAAGAATTACTGGGCGATGAGGAGGTACAAGAAGGGGGCTACATTGTTAATGACCAGGTCAAGGATATTAGAGTCTTTAGTGGGTAGTTTTAAGATTTGCTCCAGTGGATTGGTATTAATATAGTTTAGGAAATGCTGAGTGGAACTATTTTAGAGGTAAGTGTGCCAATCTATGCTTGGTTAACTAAAGTCTCCTAGAAAGAAGGTACTTGCTTGGATAGTTAGTGCCTCAATGGTGTTGAGGTAATTTCTGTGATCTTTGGGCAGCGTTGATGGGTATCTGTCGGTAACACGTAAATAATAGTTTCATTTGTTAAGGATGATTTGTATCCTCATGAGTTCCAGGTTAGGGCTGTGGGTAATTTTATGTAAAGTAGTGGTGTTTCTAACAAATATAGATACTTCTCCACGGTTTTCTGGAGTTCTGGAAGCATGAGAGGTACAAAATGGGTTCAGGCTACTAGATGTCGAGACATTTTCCTGCTGTACATTTGCTTGGGGACACATGGCTGAAATGATATTCAGCTGCAAAGACATATGGCTGTTGCAAGTTTCCTCTGATAAAAGATAAGCATGCAGTGCCATGTCCACAGCTTCAGTAAATAAGTGTATGCACAAGCGAAAAATAGTGTGTGCTGTCCTTGGTGTACAGTACGTGTACAGTACATGCTTATACAAGTACAACATGCAAAAGTGTGCGGCAGCTTGAAGAAATATGGCATGCTACTGTATCGCACTTATGTTCCAGTACGTGTTTTAGATAAGTTACCTCCACAAAGACTGGCATGCTACTGTATGGCATTTATGTTACACTACGTGTTTTAGATAAGTTACCTCCACAAAGACTGGCATGCTACTGTATCGCACTTATGTTCCAGTACGTGTTTTAGATAAGTTACCTCCACAAAGACTGGCATGCTACTGTATCACACTTATGTTCCAGTATGTGTTTTAGATAAGTTACCTCCACAAAGACTGGCATGCTACTGTATGGCACTTATGTTACACTACGTGTTGTAGATAAGTTACCTCCACAAAGAATGGCATGCTACTGTATGGCAGTTATGTTCCAGTATGTGTTTTAGATAAGTTACCTCCACAAAGACTGGCATGCTACTGTATGGCACTTATGTTCCAGTATGTGTTTTAGATAAGTTACCTCCACAAAGACTGGCATGCTACTGTATGGCACTTATGTTCCAGTACGTGTTTTAGATAAGTTACCTCCACAAAGACTGGCATGCTACTGTATCGCACTTATGTTCCAGTACGTATGTTACATAAGTTACCTCCACAAAGAATGGCATGCTACTGTATCGCACTTATGTTCCAGTACATGTTTTAGATACGTTACCTCCACAAAGACTGGCATGCTACTGTATGGCACTTATGTTCCAGTACGTGTTTTAGATAAGTTACCTCCACAAAGACTGGCATGCTACTGTATGGCACTTATGTTCCAGTACGTGTTTTAGATAAGTTACCTCCACAAAGACTGGCATGCGACTGTATCGCACTTATGTTCCAGTACATGTTTTAGATAAGTTACCTCCACAAAGACTGGCATGCTAATGTATCGCACTTATGTTCCAGTACATGTTTTAGATAAGTTACCTCCACAAAGACTGGCATGCTACTGTATCGCACTTATATTTCAGTACGTGTTTTAGATAAGTTACCTCCACAAAGACTGGCATGCTACTGTATCGCACTTATGTTCCAGTACATGTTTTAGATAAGTTACCTCCACAAAGACTGGCATACTACTGTATCGCACTTATGTTCCAGTACGTGTTTTAGATAAGTTACCTCCACAAAGACTGGCATGCTACTGTATGGCACTTATGTTCCAGTACGTGTTTTAGATAAGTTACCTCCACAAAGACTGGCATGCTACTGTATGGCACTTATGTTACACTACGTGTTGTAGATAAGTTATCTCCACAAAGACTGGCATGCTACTGTATCGCACTTATGTTCCAGTACGTGTTTTAGATAAGTTACCTCCACAAAGACTAAATGACTTAGCAATCCTGTAGTACTGTTTATCTCAAATAAATAATTCGTGCCAAAGTCATGGACTTAACTAAATGACAAAAAAATGCATTATTGTATCCTTTGGGAAATCATCTACCCCACGGAACTACCACATTGACAATATGCCCGTAAGAGTTGAGACAGTTGTTCAGGATTTGTAAACTTATGTGGATAGTGATGTCATGTAATTTTTGACCAACATGTATCTATTTTTGTAAGAAAGTCATTCTATATTTCACAGTGTATAGGCAAAGGAACTGTGCCTAGATCTAGGGATGTCATTGTCCCCCTTTGCTCAGTCTTCATTAGGCCCCTTGGCATGCATTTGTCTAGATGCATGCAACAACTGGAACTCCCACTGAGGTACCTTACTAAAATGATACAAGGTCTAAGCAACATATCCTACAAGGACTGATTCAAACCTTCTCACTATCCTCTGCATCCTATAGACTGCTAAGAGGTGACCTATGTCTGGCATACAATGCATCCTCCAATCCATTACTGGTAGATTTATTGCATATCAGCAAGTCAAATGACATCAGAAGTACTCAGTCTTGGGAACTAAATCTCTTCTGCAACATCAAAAGAATGTTTTGGAGTGACAGGTATATCTTGCAGAGGATACTGCTGCTGTGGAACAGACTCCCCATACACAAAAACAAAGTTCATCTTTGTCCATATTCAAGCACAACTTAGAATTATCGATGAGAAACAGAAAATTTACCCCAGGACTAACCCCCTTTACTACTAATGGACAGAGGTGCTTCCTAAATGCTTTATCTCATGCATGGGTCCCCTCAAATTATCTATTGTATGACAGCAGTTATTCTCATTAGGGGTATTATATAATTATCTACCATGGCATGTCTAAGGCCAATCTATAACCAATGGATTAGGTTATTTTGAGCACTAAAAGGGAAAGTGACTAGGCTTAAAATGACCCAGTTAGCCTAATACTTGCCTATGACTCTATAAACATATAATGTTGCCTAAACACTGTAAAGGGATTAATGGTCCACAAACACCAACGATAAAGACAATGTACATTAAGCACTGCCTTTTTACTGCTACAGACATGCCCTCTGGGCAGCCTGCCATACTGCCTGCTGTCTGTTGGTGCCTTGTAGGCCATGGACAGTATTTTCTCCCTATGCATTTGGTTATTGAAATTGTGGGCATGGCATTACATGCTTTTCTTTTCACAGGGAATTTGTAACAGCCATATGTCACTGCAGCTGAATGTTACTTTATCCATATGTCACCGACCAAATATACTGCAGTGAAATATCTCACCACCTAGTGGCCTCAAGTTGTGCTAATCCCTGGTACAGAGTACTGTCACTGCACTAAACCTATGTCTCAATAACTATACAAATATAAATATGCTTGAGTTGTAGGAGGGCCTCAAGTTCTGGCATCTTTCTATTTAGATGCATAACACTGAGAAAATGCTTTAGCCAGCGTGTAGAAACCCTGGTATAATAGGTGCAAGCTGTCCTTGGTGAAGCAGGAATTCATATCTGCCATGTTATCCCAGGCTGACACATACTGAATCCCCCAGAATTACACTAACTACTTAGCCAATTGTTAAAGTTAGTTATAGTCTCTTTGTATTTAGGCATCATTTTTGGTGAAAGCAAGATGATTCTTAAGACCAGTGTCTTTCCTGAGTCCAACACATGCATAGTAAGTTCTTTTTTAATTTCTCCAAGTCTTTTGGGTTTCTAATACCATGACAGAAAAGGACCCCATTCCTAAGTCAAAGTACTATTAAAGTTCATGCAATTAGTATTGTTTCAATCTTTGATGTCTGCCAGAAGTGCTCTTCGCAGCACCCGCAATGTGCCCAGTAATGACTCCTTCTGCAATTCGTACATGTGTTGGTAACATACCTAAATACGAGTGTAGATTCTTTTTTGTAAGACCAGTTGCTCCTACTACTATTGTAAGTGTCTGAGTATCTTTCTTCCACATTGCTCTTATGTCTGCCTGCAAATCCTGATATTTTATGACTTCGTATCTCTCTGTATGCAAGACACAGTAGTCACTGGGTGTGGTGATTTCAATGATCAATGCTACTTTTATCATCTTTTCATGGATCACTATATCCAGTTTTCTAGCATCTGTCTTTTGGATTGTTGGTAATGGATGATCTCATATGATGCAGACTTCATCACTTTCTATGATACTTTGAGGGTCATGTTTCCAGTGTTTTTCAGCCACTTCAGTACCATACTGTTTGTACAATTTGCCCCAGTGCAACAGTCTTGCCATATTATTATGCTTTTCATTATACAGTCTTTCTGCCATTAGTATGTCACAGCCAGCAACAAGGTGTGCAACTGCTCCCAGTTCTGTTTTACAAAACCTACATTTGTCTGTTTCTTCTGTGTTTAATGGACTTTGAAAACCAACATGTACTTAGCCCACTATCTTGGCCGCCAATATTAACATTTCATCTCTTGGTTTGAATTTGCCTCTGCTTAACCATTCCTGCATTTGATCCTGATCAACATGAGGTTGTTCCAGAAGTTTTCTATACTTGCAACTACATTTATGCATTTTCCACATTTCTTGCCTTCTCATCTGGTCCTCTACCTTATATTCTTTCTTTTGTTTTTTTGGCACATTCAGTTGTCTGATTTTTATCTACTTCTGGTTTGATTTCCATTCCTGCTTGATGCTGATATGCAAATGCTAGACCAAGCAGGGAAGTCATCTTAGATTTATTCTCATGTTTCAAAACTTTCACTACTTTTGGGTCTCATGAGCTCAGCAGATATGTGTGCAGTCCCATGATTGCAGATCTATACATGTAATCAGTTTCAAGGAGGCACATCCCTCCTTTGGAATGGGAAATATATCATCTTGATATGCACTGATATTTTATAAATAATTTGGTGAGAATGAAGCACCCTTCTTGTTTTCCTGTCTTATCTACCCAGCACGTTCTCGGGCCAGTCAATCACAGAACAAATTGGTTTATAACTTGAATTTTGTTCCTAGATGTCAATGCTCTTTTCAGGATTAATGTAAGTCTTCTAAAGTAATGCTTACTAACTTCTATTCACATTTGTTCATGTTTTATTGTTGATCCTTTGTCAATTCTCAGATATTTATATTCTCCCTCTTCTTGTCCCAAACTGATGTTTTCTTGGTGCTGCAGTTTTCCTGCTTTAAAGGTTGCTTTTGAACATTTAGCAAGAAACAAATGACAATCTTATATCATCTGAAAAAGTTTTGCACTTGTGCTTTCAGTTCCTCATCTTATGAGCTATACAGCTTTAAATAATTGACAAAAAGAAGATGAGAAGTCTTTACACTTTGTTGTTTTCTAGAAGCCAAGTTATAGCCATGGCCTAAGTTGTTAAGTAGACAGCTTAATGGGTTAAGGGCAAGAAAGAATAGCAGCGGTGGCAGAGAGTCACCCTGGAATACCCCACTTTGAATTTTTATCCATGGGATAAATATTTGTCCTTTATCATAGCTTAATTGCAAAGTCATCTGCCACTGTTTCATTGTCACTGTAATGTAGTCAATCAGTGTAGGGTGTATTGTATACATTTCTAAGCACTCTTGTATCCGTGAATGTGGGATACTATCAAATGCTTTTTTGTAGTCAATCCATGTCATACTTAGATTCTTCCCCTTTTTACAGTTCTCTACTATGACTTTATTTAACAACAAATGATCCTTTGTTTCATATGACTTTCTTGTATTGCCCTTTTGTTCTATTGCCATAACTGAGTTTTCTTCTAAATGGCTATAAACTCTGTCGGCATCAATTCCAGTGTATAGCTTATACATCATTGGAAGGCAAGTTAATGGTCTATAATTTTTAGGGTAGCTTGGAGGTTCACTCTTAAGTAAGAACATTGTTTTTCCTGTTGTTAACCAGGTTGGTGTCTGTTGGGGTACACATATAAATAGTTCTTACTCAAGGCTAAATCTTTATGCAAAGATGTTAATATGTTTAACCAGAAGTTAGGTACTGCATCTGGGCCTGTGGTTTTCCAATTAAAGGCTTTTCTTAACTTTGTTTCAATCTCTCTGGCTGTTACTTCATCCAATTTTATATATTGTACTTTGAAACGTCTGACTCTTTCTTTTACTTCTTCTATCCATTTAGGATCTTTGTTATGTTCCACAGGATCTTCATAGATACTTCTCCAAAATATATATATTTCTTCTTTTTTGGGTGGTCTTTCAATTCTTTTTACCTTGTTTCCCAGTTCTCTATAAAACTTTTTTGGGTCATCAATAAATTGCTTATTTTGTACTTTTCCTTTATATATATCTGCTTATTTTCTAAGTTTTTTCACCTGTGCTGAGATTTTTAGTTTATTTGCAATAGTGCATGATAGATCCTGTTCTAAGACTGTGCATTGCTTTTATCACGTCTTTCTTTCTAAGTATTTCTGTTGATCTGTTCCCTCTTCTATACCCTTCTAACAGTGACACTTCTTGTATTAATTCTATATAGTTTTATCTATTTGACACTTCCATGGTGGTATTTGATTTCTCCCCTCACTACCTTGTGTTATTGTGATAGAATGCTATGTTATTAATTTAGCTGCACAGTAATGTATCCTGTTTACTTCTGCTGTATTGCATGGATCTCTGTGGACAGTCCTAATTACTGTGTTCATTTGTTTTATCAAACTTCTGACTTTTTGGGGTTTATTGACCTTCTGCAGTCTATTTCTTTCATTGATCTTAATATGGTTATCTACCTTTATTAAATCAAGCAACTCTTCTCTTACCTTATTTTCTTCTCAACTAAGGGGCACATTTTTTTTGTTTTCCATTTCTATAGAAAGTTCTATAGCATCTTCCTGTGGTATGTTCTCTTCTGTATCCAGGATGCACTTGATCTTTAAATGTCAAAGTTCAAGTACGTGTTGCTTTTTAATTTAGTTTAGTTTTCTGGGTTTGTGTTTAGATTAGGAAGTTGGACTTTCATCTGGACATTAAGCAAACATCATCGTCTTTGTTAGGAAAAGCAGGAGTTGCAATAATTCTGAGATTTGGATACAGCAATTAATTAATATGTTTTTTCATTTTAAATATAATACTTTTGGGTTAAATATAGTTTACTTCTTAACTCCACTAATGGAATCAAGGTACCGTAGTTTTCTTTATTGTCTTAGATCGGTAAAGTATTTAACTTTTAGTATTTAAATATAGAATTTGATTCTTATGTCGTCAAATGTAAGGCATAAAAAGTCAATTGAGAATCTCATTTTGAATCATTTAATGTGTTCCTGTTAATAATCTTGGAAGTCTAAATTTGATTTATATGTTGCAGGAGTGATACTGTCACTGAAAAACCACAAATGGAATTTTGATATGCTGTCCTGTACTGGCCTACTGCACCATCTAAATTTGTAAGTATTTATAACTTTTAGAAGGATGAAAGATA
Source organism: Protopterus annectens (assembly GCF_019279795.1). Taxonomy (NCBI): domain Eukaryota; kingdom Metazoa; phylum Chordata; order Ceratodontiformes; family Protopteridae; genus Protopterus; species Protopterus annectens. Next base: position 650,081,537 of record NC_056750.1, read on the forward strand.
TAGTCAAACGGGTCTATTATATTCCTTTGTTGGCTAATATTAAAAATATTCCTCAACTTTGTGAAACTGTGAAGTTGTTTTACTTGTACATGTAAAACCCTTTCGTGTTTTTATATAATTTACTGCATTGAATATATTCCATGCATTGTTTTTATGCCTATTGCACAAACATTTGTCCAACAAATGGCTTAGCCATCCTGCAGGAAGGTTTGTCCCAAATAAATAAATGGTGACAAAATCATGCACTGAAACTAAATGCCAAAAAATGCATCATTATATCCTTTGGGAAGTCATCTATCCCAGAGAACTACCGTATTAACAGTATACCCCTAAGAGTTGACATAGTTGTTTGGGATTTGGGAACTTATATGGACAGTGACCTAACATTTGAGAAACATGTGTGCATTGTTGTAAGGAAGTCCTTCTGTAGTGCACAGCTTATAAACAAACTGATTGTGTCTATATATATATATATATATATATATATATATATATATATATATATAAAGAGAGAGAGGTCTATGTTCGCACATTGAAAAAAAAGTACAGTGAATGGTTAATAACTGAATGTTAAACAGTGAAAGTTTAACATACCGAAAAAGCTTAACAGCGAAAAATAATTCATTGAATGGCCATAGTTGGCCGACATCATGAACATAACCAACAAAGGTTGTCTTCACCCCACACCCCCCAACTATATATACCAACTTTAGGATCACACTACAGTGGGGAATAGGGCAAATTTACAAAAGGTTTCCTTCACTTACCTTATGCATTGTGGTACTTCCAGGTTGTTGGCCACCTATGGGTATTCAGTGAATTATTTTTCACTGTTCTGCATGTTCAGTATATTAAACTTTCATGGCTTAACATTCAGTTATTAGCTGTTCACTGTAATTTTTTTTTGATGCACAAACATATATCCTATATATAAATGTATTATTTAATAGACAAGTCAAATCAGGGCCTAACAATTGGATTATAATTTTAGTAAAACTTATATTATCTGTATTATTATTTACTTTTAATCTAGTTAATGTTTTTCATGGTGTCTCAATTTTATGTCTTTAAATATTAATGGGTGGAATAATAGTATTAAAAGTGAGACATTAATTATTTAATAACTAATAAAGTACAAGTTCTAATTTTTCAAGAAACTCACTACAAGAGGAACTTAAGTGTTTTAATATGACTAAATATGAAAATTTATCTCTCTCATTCCATACACAAATTAGAAGCAGGGTAGTAGCTATTTTGTGGAAACAAAATCTGATAATTCCAAAAACTATGTTCAAATGTAATGAAAAAGATGAGATGTTTTACCATGTCAATAGCTGAGTTTTAAAATAGAAGTTATAGTTTTGCAAACATTTATTGTACATCTGGAATGGGAGTTAAGAAGACAAAACAATATTTGGAATTCCTTCTTCCAGATATGAAGGGGAGCTTAATTATGTGAGGTGATTTTAATTGTGCATTTGATAAAAGTGATATGATTGCTTCAAATAACCGAGGGATAGCTGCCTCAACAAAATCACTTAATAACTAAGTCAATCTTTTAAATATGAAGGATATGTTTAGACTTAAGGAAAAGGACTATCTGATTAATTCAGATTATTCTCATGTTTTTGGATCTCAGTTAAGGATTGATAGAGTTTTTGTTTCACCAGATGTATCTACAAAAGTTTATAATTCCAGAATTATTACTTGTCCAGTCTTTAACCATAAAGCTCTTAAATGCATTAACGCATCCCCTTTAATAATGGTAGAATGCCTGCTTATTTAACTAAATTTAAGGATTTTCAATAATAATTCAATAAAGAACTTCAAGTATTTTTATCTATCATTGATAATGGTGAAACTAATAAGACATTTTTTGGATCCTTACCTCTCTTTTTTGGTGTTGACTACAAGTTATTTGTTTCTATGTTTATGGAAAAGTTGAAGGTATGTCTTCCAAAACTGATATGTAATGATCAGACTGTTTTATCTCCAGGAGACAAACTCAAGATAATGTCAAAATTTAACTTTGTTAAATTATGTTAGTAATAAAAAGTTAGATGTAACACTTACTAGTTTAGATATAGAAAAAGCATTTGATTCTGTGAGTTGGGATTATTTATTTGTAGTATTGGGGTATTTCACTTCCAAGAGTTTTTTTTTTAATCTGATTAAATGCTTGTATGTTAATAATTTAGATTATGTTAAATTAGGCTAATTTTTGTCTCAATAAAGAACAATTTAAAAAGGAAGAAAACATAGATGCAAGTTATCCCTTCTGTTCTTTCTGGTAGTCATGCAACCTTTAATAGAAGCTATTAGACAAAAGTATAGAATTTCAGGGATAACTGTATGTGATAGATGCAAATCAAAGTCCTACTTATTGCTGTTAATGCATTATTACCTTTAGCAAATATTGATATCTCTGTTATGCTCTTAACTTGTTTAAAAACATGTGTGATGATATCTGGATTATCATTTAAGAAAAATAAAACTAAGTCTTAACTAACAAATTAAATAATGGAGCTGTTGATGGTTTACTAAATTATGTAGGGGTGATAATGATAGATTTAAATAGCTAGGAATCATAATAAAGTTAGACTTGGAACACATGAGAAAATCATCCATCCAACCATCCATCCATAACCCTTTTTCCCATTGTATCACTTGAGGTCAGGGTGTCACTTCAACAGTTACACTCAGCTACAACCTAAGTTCACACAACTAGATGGCTAGTTATGACATGGTACATAAGGAAATCCAATTATAAAAAAAACATTGCTTTCATTAATTCTATCATCACTAGATGGGACAAAATATTTCTCATTTTTTGTGGATACATTTCATCTTATTAAGATGGTCCTACTACTGAAACAGTTTTATACTGTACAAACTGCTACCCTTTCCAGACAAAAATCATAAAATTCAAATTTGAAATGACTTGTTAAGATTTATATTGGGTATAATTATCACATCAGACCATGGATTAAAGGAAGATTACAATTTCCAGAAACTATCATGTTAAAACCGTAATTCATTGGGTACATAATGTATATAGGACAAACTGGAAAGATATGTACATGGCATATTTCCTTTTACTGTTAATTTATCTATTGCCAGTCTCTACAAAAATCATGACATGCTACTCTGTGATCACACTGTTTGCGTCTTATTTTTACAGCTTTAATTGTTTCATCTATTACATTTTCCCATGGCTTTACCTAGTAATATTTTATCACTAAATTGTTATACCATACTTTTCTTTCTTTTTCCATATCATTGACTTTTATTTTACACAAAATAAAATTTTCTTGGTAACATTCTATTTCTTCATTTATATACTGTTTTTCACCATACCCCAACATTTATCATACTTATATCTATGCAATTTTACTGCTAATGTCTCATCTTTTTCATTTATCCACTTTATCATTTTGTACAAATTTAATGAAGTAATATATATTACTGGGTTAATTAAATCTAAACCAACTTCGTCTTTATTTATTTATAAACCTCCTCATTTTACTGGGTTTAATGTATAACCCCATATGAATGAAAAAATTATGTGCAACAATTCCTTTTCAAATACTTTTGGCAACATAAATAGACTTACTAAGTATGCTATTTTCCCATCAGTGTTGAATTTATCAAATAAGCCTTTTTTTCTGAATGATAATTTGGATGTTCTCCAGAAAAAAACAGGTTTGTTTTATTTCTTCTATTGTGTTTTCCCCACTGAAGTCTACTTATATCTTTATTTTATACTGAACAGACATTTCATTTACTGTAAAATATATACCACATCTTTACTACATCATCTAAACCCTTACTTTTCTCTTTATTTAAAACCATCCCTATCACCTCTAGATATTCATTTGTTAAATTATTACTTCTTTTATACATTTTCTTTAATTTTTGCAATTATCATACTGCCATCTGCATATGTTAACAGGACTGGAATTCTTAACCCTTCGGGTGTTATATACCCCTCCTCCTTTATTTTATAATTTATTTCACATACTATCACATTCATAACTAATGAAAAGGTAGACAACTCATTGGGCATCCCTCACTTGCATCATTCTTCATATGTACCTCTTGGCTTAACCAGCCATTTACAAGTATTTTTACTTTATTATTCCTATACACTAATATATATATATATATATATATATATATATATATATATATATATATATATATAATTTCCTAATGTTCTCACTTATATTATATTCCTTCATTGTTACATAAAGAATTCATGTCCATTTTTTTTATCAAATGCCTTACTAAGGTCTCCTGTCATGATTTTTGTTTCTTCTTTCATATTCATATCATCTATCATCTTTCTGCTCCATAGACACCTGGATCAAAGAATCAGACCTCCTATTCAAACCCAAGAAAACTAAGTTAATGTTTTTTACCTCAAAAAGTTGCCAAAATCAAAAACATTTTTTACCGTAAATTCAGCAAATAATACTGCCATTGAAACTGTAACTCAGAGTAAACATCTAGGTGTTATAATAGATGACAATCTCAAATATGACCAGCATACACTGCACACCATTAAATGTACTCACCAGAAACGAGGTTCCCTTTATAGAATCAGTGGATTCCTTATAGATACTGCAAGAAAAACTCTAGCCACCACCTTCCTATTTACTTTCTTATATACTGCTCCTATCATAATAAACTTAAATGATATTCAAAGAAAGAGCCTTGCCTCCTGATACAATAAAATAGCTAAATATTCCACCAATCTCCCTCATAGAACCCATCATTGTCATAGCTTAAAGCAATTAAACTAGCTTGAACTATGCAATGATCTAACACGTTCACAACTAATTAGAGCATGCACATTTGTTCATCCAGAAAAAATACTCCACTACATAACATTACCGACCTACTGTCCAGCAAGGGACCTCTGCTCTAGTAATAAATTCAAACTACTTGCAAATAAGTCAAATAATGTTGCAGGAGACTTTCTCTACTCCCAATACATTGTTAAACTCTGTAGTAGTATCCCCACACAAATAAAACTTTCCGACAAACTCAATAATTTTAAACCACTTCTTAACCAATATCTTAACCAGTCCTGGTCCTGCACATGATCATCTGAAGTTTGAGACTTTGTGTTCACTGTCTGATACTCTCCAAATATTCTCCTTAAACAGAATATACCCAACCTCTCACTGAATTGATTAAACAATTTTTATACATAACTGTTGCCTTTACAATCCACTAAGCTGCATGTGGGCTTTCTGTTTAGTAACTTCCACGTCTGTAAAATCTTAGAATTTAAAAATGTAACTACTGTTTGTGTATAAATATAACTAGAAATATAACTACTCTGTATTTAGCTGGAACTTAGTATAATGCAATGTAAGCAAATGGAGCTTTACTCCCTGGGCTTCTGCTGAAAATGGGTATTATCCAGTCAGACTTTCCTGGTAAACAAAGACAAATAAATAAATAAATAAAAATCTATATTTTATCTACCTATCATTAATAATTTGTTACAATCCTTCCCTTTTATACTATATATACTATCTTCCATAATATTTTCAATTTTAGTTTTAGATCTCTTTTGTATTATTTTCATAAAAATGTCATAATCATTATTATTTAATACTATCAGTCTCCAGTTTATTCACAATTGTCTTCTATATTCCTTCGTCCATATGAGTTTAAGTATTCCATTACATAATTCTTTATACATAAAACCTTCATTTAACCATTCATTCAAAATCTTTAAAAAATATATACATTTTTCCCAGTCCTTTAAATTTTTATACATTTCATACCCTATTCCATCTGGTCCTGCAGCTGAATCATCTATATTTACTTGTCCTAATACATTATCTAGCTCACATAAAGAAATCACCTTTTCCAACTCCTTACTCACTTTATTGGTTACCTTTTTTTACTTTCCATGTTTTTTTTTTCACTACCATCTTTTGTCTTAAACATTTTTGTACTGCACCATTCATAATTTTTCCTTGGCTCTTTTTATTTCTCCTTTTACATTTTTGTTTTTATTTCTGTCATTAAACTACCATCTTTCTTTACTAATGTGCTTAAGTAACTCAATACTTCACTTTTTCCTTTAAAAAATATCTTTGCTTATATAACAGTTCTTGTGTTTCTTCTTGATTTCTTCCATAGAATTATTTTTCTTTGTCAAAGTACTTTCTACTTTTATGTTATAAATCTTCCAATGCATCATTATATGTCCTTTTATAGTTTTCTCTCTACTTTTCTCACAGTATATTGTAACTTTAAAAAAAATCATATTTCACTTAAATATCATCCACCATTCAGATATATTTTTTTAAATATCCTTAGAGTAATATGATCTTTCCATAACTGTATTGCTAATCTCTTTCTTTATTCATTTATTCCATGCTTTCTCATTTATCCTTTTTATTCATTTGCCTATTTTTATATACTCCTTGTTTTTCTTTATTTTTAGCCATATTGCAAGATGATCAGAAAATCGTATTTCAACTCCCTACCCTTCTACTGTAACTAAACCTTCTATTATAAAATAATTTATTTCAGTTCTATACATAGCCCTTTTGTAAGCCCATGAATTTTTGTCCCAAAGTTTTAACTTACCACATATTATAACCTCTAACATTTTTCTTATATAATTTCCTTCCTTTTTACAACTCCCTCTAAAATCCCAAAGTCTCCTGTTATTATATTTATCACTACATAGTCTAAAATCTGATGAAATACACCTTCCCTTTCTTTAGAATTAGTGTAATCATATAATATTATAATTCTGCATACCTGTTCTTTTCATTTTAAATCTACAATAGTTAACTATCCCATTTTTGCTAAAGTTACATCTAATATCCTTATTGAATTTCTACAGAATACAGCTATTCCAAAACATCTCTCATTTCACAAATTCCAGATTATCTTTCCTCCCCATAGTTTCCCTGTTTGTAATCATTCTTCATTTGTTAAAACTCTTGTGTGTTCTAATATAGTTACATCTACTGTACATCACATGTATTACGCCACTCCAAAATCCATGTTCTTCTTATTGTCTTCTTAGTACTATTCACATTTACAGAGAACACAAAATTTTTCATTTTCCCTTTTCCTTAGAATCATGGGTTCATACGTTCATTGCTAATTACTAGATGGGCTGCCATAATGGGCCATTTTAAGCCTTGCCAGTTTGCCATCCCAAAGTTAAGATTCAAACACTCTACCTTGTATCTGTGAGTCAAACAACTTAACCATTATACCAACCCCAAATCATTAGCTATATAAATTATTTTTCATCCACTTCCTTTCATTTATAAGTTGTACTTGTCCCTTTAATTTTCTTTCTCTGTCTTTTACCGTTTTACCAATAGAAATATTTCTTATTTTACTATCTCTTAATTTGTCTTCTTCTTCAGAAGCTTTATTCTATGTCCTGTTTGTTATTTTTCTCAACTAATTTCTCTTCTGTTTTTACTACATCTAAAATTTCTTCTCTTTGTTCATTTTTTCTTTCTTTTTCTTTTGCATTACTCTCATTTTCATTTCTGCAATCCATCCATAAATATCCAATTTTGTTACATTTATGACATTTCACTTTACATTGTTGTGTCATGTCCAATTTCCCCACACATATAACATTTTCTTTTTTTCACAGTTACTTATCAAATGTTCTTTTTTTCCACAAAGAAACGTGTTTTGGGTTGTCCCCAGTATTTTATGACATCCTTACCCCCACCACTCCCCCCACATTTATCATGCTTGGTATAGTTTTTCTTTCTACTTTTAACACAACATTACAATCCCATACACCAGTCCATAAACCCTTTTGATCATACATTTTTCCAATGTCCAATACCTCTTTACATAAAGTTTTGAACTATCCTTTCAAAGTCTCTTCTTCCACCTCTGTTTGAAATTGTACATGCATTTTCTTTTTTGTTTCCCTGTTAAATGCTTTTATTACATAAAGATTCCATGGGTTACAGTCATTCATTTTTCATATTCTCCAAGGAAATTTTCCACTGAGAAAATAGTCAAAATATAATGTCTCAAAATGTCTCTTTGTTAATAAGAATGAGTGCTGTTACCTCATGCAATTTTACACCCAAATGAGCTATTAAATTTTCCCATACTTCATACTTGTCCATTTCTTTGTCTTTACTCTGAAATCTTACCATGTACTTCTGTTTTTCATTTTCTTTTGCCTTTTTCTTTTCTAATGCTCCCCTTTTGTCTTCTTTTACTATATTCGCATATATTTTCTTTTTCATCTTATCAATATTCTTCAGGATTGTCTCTGCATCCTTATTTGTATTTTCTCCATAATGTCCCGCACGACATATCTCCTTTATTTTCGGGGTGACTCTGCACCACCATTTCTTTAAGTAAATTATCCCATAGCCCTCCCAACTGGAGAGGTAATTATACACCCATCATTTGCCGACTCATCTCCATTAAACAGATTTCTTGAAACATATCCTCAGAATCCTGCATATATTCTCTGGTCTAGATATTGGCTTTCTCCTCCATTTCTCTCACCATTCAGTTATCTCCTTATCTCTCCATCTGCCTCTCTGTTTCTCTGGGCCACCTCTGTGCCTGGAATTGTAACAGGAAGTGCTCATGCAAAATTTGTCCCACTCACAACAATGATGAATAGGGGAAGTTACCTGATGCCCTGGCTAAATTTCCTCTAATATTATAAATACAACCTCTGGTTTCTTCCTGAAAAGAGGTTCTAACTTAGTGGGACTAACCTAGACAACAGAGTATAGCATAAATAAAAAAATGGAATGACTTAAAATGTCTAAATATTCAAATAAGTGGAAATTGATGGTCACTCTAGAGAAATGCACAATAATCCTTTTAGAAGGACACAGCAACCATGTGGGAAGTATTAGCTTGGTGAGTGAATAGCATGGTAGGAAGAATCTAGCATAGGAGGAGGAATCATGCAGTTTGACTTTCCCAGTGGAGACCAGGGAAACAACCACACATTGTGGTGTAAGGGTGGGCAGGCATCAAATTGATGTTAGCCCCCCCCCCCCCACAAAAGTAAGGAACACTTTAGCTCTGATAGCTATTCTACCTCTCACACTTGGGTTGTT